>NC_081214.1:4247500-4507500 GCF_902713425.1 Acipenser ruthenus
GCTGTTTGGCTTGAGTTATCTCAAAGTATGTTTTATCTCTTTCTGCGTTTTCCCATACATGATGCTCAATTAACTTGAGGGTAAATCCAAGGCGCATCTGCAATGTATTAGGCAAGCGTCTTTGGTAAGATGCACGCCATTTATCAGAATAAGCTGCGGTGGGAAAGTAAGTTAGATCACTTAGTGTGTTAATATATGTCTAACCCATACAGTGTAGAGCGTGATTTTATAAATGCAGTAATCTAAGTGATCTTAATTTCATTGATTTTTTTTTTTTTTTTTTTAAGTTTAAATTGCAACGATCAATTCATTTAGTTTGAATACCCGTGTTCATCCTGCAGGAGAGGATAGGACAATGTAAGCACTGCTTATAATCTGGTTGGCCCTGTGTCTCTGCCCTGGAGTGCCTGAGAATTCCTGGGCTGGGATTCTGTATCTGTCTCCCATGGGCCTGTCTTTCTTCCAGGCTTACAAACACACCTTGCTGTAGATGTGGTTGACTTCTATGGAAGGTTGATGACTGGCCAAGCTCTTGATTTTCAAACCCTTGCTCTGCTACCTCACTGTTGTATGATCCCATACCAGTCACATGACAATTTGAAACCAGTAGTGGCAGCACAGCTGGCCTTCTCTGAATCAGTGCTGTAGTTTGACTTACTTGGGCTCAGCTGCTTCTATCTCTGGATTTCACAGACATGTTTTCTTCTGTTTTATTATTACTAATTGATGCTTCACTTGGACTGGTTGCTGTGCTTTTCTGGCCTTTGCTTTCAAAGTGTCAGTCTTCATGCTTTCATCAGCAACCAAGTCTCGACTATGTATGTAAATTGTGTGTCTGTTTTGGGTTCTGTACCCTTCTTCTGGTTTGATTGGGTTTGATGTTCTGGAAGTCTACAGGAACTGAAAGGGGATCTCCTGGGATTCCAGCTGTGATCCAGTCCCTCACGCGAGACACTAATTGGAGACAAAGGGCTTTACCAAAGTTGAACGGAGGCATATTTCATATGACAGACTTATTTTGGTTGTGTTTAGATTTGATTTTGATTTCATAGTTTTCTCCTGCCTAAAGCACACACATCAGTGATACATGCCTCCTCAGAATAATCACCCCAGTCATAGTGCAATGTATGCATGATCAGAATATTCTGGCAAAACTTTCTTGTTGCTTTAGTTAGGCACCGTATCTTTCGTAAATGTTTATGAATGCGCAAGTATACTTCCATTGTATTATCCGTGTCTTTCTCCAGTCTCATTTTAAAGTGCAGTTTTATTAAACTGAAATAGCCGCTGAGCAAAGCCGCTTTCTTTTAGTTGTCAAATAAATCCTGTCTCAGTTTCCAGTATTTTTTCAAAGGTTGTTCTTCCAAGCAGGGCTGCATAATGATGCACTGGTTTCCAATTATAACATGCTGCTGTTTTTTGAAAATGGCACCATGTAAACTTTCAATTTTAATGGCTTTCAAAGCCACATTGCAATTGCTATTGCTATTACTACCTACCCCCACAAACCTACTGTACCTGAGACCTCTTTCAATACTCAGGGAGCGCTTTATGTAACTCAGTCAAGCTTACGATATGTTAGAGACTCTGCATTGCCAACGTACTGTAGTTCTGTTTCAGAAGATCATTGGATTCACTGTTGACTGGATTCAGCTTCGGACCTGCAGGGTTTGTGGGGAATTATTAAATAGGTGCTTTTAAAGGGCAGTTCCTACCGATAAATCTGTTTTCACATGTGGCATTGTGGCAAGTTAGTTAAATGATCCTGTAAAACCAGTCTGGGTTGTAAGGAGACTGCGTTCTTGATGCAATGTGTTCAATATACATACAGATCCCATGCACATTTCAATTGTAGTATCTATTGCCATCTTGCCTGTTCCTCTTTGAATTTTGTATAAGTTGTAATTAAGTAAATACTTTGGGGTCTGCCATGATAAGCTACAATGAAGTGGTAAGCATTCCAATCTAAATATAACAACATTGTCATTCATTTTAAACTAAAATTTAAAAAGAATTGGGGCCCGTATATATATTATACAGTTGTACCAGTGTACAACTAGCAAAAAAAATAAAAAATATTAAGTTGCAGTTACATTTTGGTTTCTTACATTATTTTATGTCTGTCACAACATTTGTCTTTTAAACTGGCTTTGGTGAAATAGCAACCTTCTGAAATATGCAAAGCAAGATTTGTTTTCCTTTTCATGGACAGAGATGCAATGGCTCAGTGCAAATAACAGACAGTGATTTGCATTCCTAGCTAGGAACCTCTATAGTGCTGTAGTCTGGTTGCAAGCTTGGTTAGATTTCACTCATGCCACATTGAATTCATATCCTATAACTAAGCTTGTTGCTGGGGCTGTCAATGTACCATCCATCTTATTCTAGGTGTTGACCTTGAAGGGGCTGCAAGGTCAGAGGCACTGTCTTCAATCCGCGCACTCAACCTTCAAGATCAATATTGAGAATTACATTTCTGGACAGATGCTGCAGCTCTGGGCGCTTTAAGAGTTGAAGCACTGCACCTGTTTTTTTTTATTTATTTTTTGTATAATTTGTATTATTTATTTTCCTTGGGAGGAGTCTCATTCCTCGGGACTTAGTGTGGCGTCACATTTGGTTTCATCTTCTGCCACTTTGACATTTAGGTGCCTTGGCTAGCATTCATTTCAGCAATAAGTTAGCGTGATTGAACATTTGTAAACATGGTAGCGCTTCCTGTCAATGGGTGTAGCTGCTACCCAGCCCAAGGACTGATACAGTCATTGTTGCTTTCTTGTGTGTGATGTGGGATTGTTTTTTGTGTTGCTTTTTGTGATACCTTCCTCCTCCTCCTCTCCACTTTTACCTTTCAAAAATATATAATATAAAATATATATATAATCTTTGTTGCTTTATATCTCTTGGGGTCCAGTCTAGTATCTCCTTGGTCCAGCGATGGTCTGTTCTTCTTGCTACATGTCCGACCCACACTGCCATTTCAGTTTTTCTCGCTCTTATAATAACATTGCATAATTTTGTTTGCGCTCTTATCCATTCCTTCCTTTTCCTGTCTCTTCTTGTTATTCGTAGCATGCATCTTTCCATACTCCGTTGAGTCGTTTGTAATTTTGGATTGATTTTTGCATTGAGGGTCCAGGTTTCGCATCCGTAAGTTAGCACTGGCAGTATGCATTGGTCGAAGAGATATTAGGGTAGTTTCCCTTTCAGAACCATGCTTAATGAAATTAGGAAACACAACAGAGCAACATAGATTGAAAAAGGCTGATGATGATGATGATGATATATGTGTGTATCATTACAATCCATCTTTCAAGGAAATTGTATTATTTTTGCTGCTATCTACATAGCTCCTTACTAGTGTCATTTTTGGAAAAGTTATATAATGAAAAGGGGAAATACACTCCAAACCTCTAATAAAGCAATGCCTTAACCCACGCTTGACTCTACGAAAGGAGTGCTTTTAACTTGCACATTAACGCAGGAAGAAATATTTCTAACGAGAAGGCTCGCTGAGACTTTGTTTTGCATTGCTTTGGTATTGTGTCTCAAGGGCTGCAGCTGCAAATAGCAAATGACTTCAACACGCAGGGTGATGCATTGTAAAGCAGACAGGCTGAGGACAACTGTTCTATGCAGCTGCATTGTTCCGTTAGCCCTGCAGTGATTATGGGCTCAGTTTTAGGCTTGTCTAGCTCGATGTGATGAAGTACGTGTCAGCAGCTCAGTGTGTAGGCAGAGGTGTTGTTAGTGGCTTGCGCCCCTGGGTGTGTGTTCTTCTCAGACCGGTTCACAGCAGTAATGTACAGCAGATGAGTGAGGATGTAGCAGAAAAAAGAACTGATTTTTTTTTTGGCATTGCGAGTCTGAGTTCTCATAATAAAATCTCAAGTACTTTGATCAATAATAGTTGCTCAAAAGGCCTCATCAGGTGTCCGTACTCACTGGGTAGAGTTGATTTATTTTGTTTGTTGCATGCCCTTGGTATGCAGAGGTAATCGGTAACCAATTTCCTAATTCAGTATTGGACAATAATTGACAATTGAGAACGCTATTGTTGAAAAGCAACAAGAAAAACTGTGTAGCCTCTTCACAAAATGCTACGAGTACAGTTACAAAACAAGCATGTGCATATTATTATACACAGTACTATGATTTATGCATTTAGAAAACTGGATTATTAAAAAGCAGCAGCAGCTGTCTGCAAGTTTTATTTGCTTGTCATCGTACCAGCATTCTTTCCTTGTAATTGCCTCATCTGTTCTGTCAGCATTCTAATCTGTTTCTATTGGTCACCTTGTACTCTTGGTTGCCTCAGTATCATAAGCAGCAGCAGCAGCAGCAGCAGCAGGAGCACCAATGTGTTTCTGATAGTCAGATGTACCTGCCTATTGGACAGGCCGATCTGTATAGAACAGTTATCAGATTACTGTCCATGCTGGCCAAAGACTGAAGGAAGGATCAATGCTAATTACTTTCTCTTGGTTCATCTAATTAAAATGATATAGCCTACTGATTTATGTACTGTTCTCCTTTGATAAGGCTACACAAAGAGAGGATCCAGTGTATACTGTCATTTCTCCCTTCACATTTCACCTCGTGCTCCTCCATGTTTGTTGAAATATACAGCTATGGCCAAATTTCGGCATCACCTAGAAATTTCACAATAAAAAAAAACAACTATATGAACATAATTTAGATATTTTATTTAACATCAAATCAATCAAATAAACTACAAAATGATATCACAAGTGTCAGCCGGGAGCCATAATAGTAGTACAGTATTTCATGTTAGATTTTGAAAGTTCACATTTTTCAATTTGTCAGTTTTTCATTAAGTATATGGATAACAAAATATTTTTTATGTAATTCAATATGTTAACGTAATATTATTCGGCAGGTTTCATTCGAATTATTAGTTAATTCTTAGGGTGATGCGTTTTTTTTTTATTATTTTTTTTTTTTTTTATAATGTCACTGAAAATCAGGTCTCGCAAAAAGCATGTAGATATTAGCCTGTCTTCATAAATGTTTGTGGTAATTTGGTAATGTTTCACTTTGGTCCATTCCTGTTGTAAGCTGTAATGACAGTGATTGCATGATTCAGTATTGATCTGGCTGTCGACAGCTCATCTAACAATGGGATTCACACTACATAAATAATGATCAAGTACTATTGAACTGTTTTTACATCCTGGTCCTTTTAACCCTCAAACCCTGGAGTATTTACTTTAGCCCCAACTCCCATTATTGTGTCAATCCATGCCTGTCTGGAGTTTGGAAGAGTATAGGTCTCCGCACTACGGACACGATGTGATTTGTCCTGCGATAAAATGGTACTTTTGCTGCGACACGATTCTCATCTGATTGTATCCAGTTCCCTGGAAATGGACTGGCAGATGTTCTCCTTCATTGCCGTCTTTATAATTTTGGTGTCCTTTATTGTGTAGCTCTGGTATTTTGATACTGCAAGAATGATCTTTTCTTCCGCCATTGTTTACTGAAGGCACGCAAGGGAAGCGGTTCCTCATTGGTCAGTTCCCTAGCTGCCACGCGACAAAATCACAAAAATAAACACCGATCCTATTTTTTTCATGTCGCTTCAGCGTCACCTGTCACATCGCAGGCATTGTGAACGGCTCGTATCAAAAAATACATATATATATATATTTTTTTTTGTCATGGTGTGGTGTGTCATATGAAACATTTGCTTGTCTCATCGCTTCCTGTGTGTAGAGGCCTTAAATCTACACTGTATAGGAGTCAATGCAAAGTCATCATAAACACCGTGTAGGAGTCAATGGAAAGTCATCATAAACACTGTAAACAGGCATGTGTATCTTTTTTTGGATGAGCAAAAACATCAGAAATCCATATTGCTTGATTAAAAAGACCCTCCCTCCCTCTCCTCTCCCTCCCGTGAGTAAATGTTTCTACTGTATTTGCATTTTCGTTCCATAGAGACAGTCATTCTTTCCAAAAGGACAGTCGTTCTTCTGTGCGTTCCCTGCACTTTTGCAGACAGAAGAGACAACCTTTTATGTCACTGAAGAATGAATGCTGTTAGATCTGAGATTAAATTCACTCAAATGCACACTCTCGGACTGGTTCCGGTGATGAAGGACTCGGCAGATGCAGTCCATGGTAAAGAAATTTCTCTGCTTATGCTTTCTGAGTGAAGAACAAAAGCCATTTTATAAAGCTGAAATAAAACAATGTTTTTTTTTGTTTGTTTTGTCTTTTCATTTGCACCGATCCACACAGCAGTCTTAAGCTGTTAGTTCAAAGAGGACCTGTCCTTGTTACCGTTTCAGGCAGAAGGATTTAATTAAGCTTTACTAACGCACATCTATATATCCTGATTTTTTTTTTTTTTTTTTTTATAAATTTAGTCGTCGCCAATTTTTTACCCCGGTTTTTCTCCCCAATTTAGTATGCCCAATTATTATCTGTATCCCCGGCTCACCGCTCGCAACCCCCCCGCCGACTCAGGAAACAGCGGCTAGAACACGCGTCCTCCAAAACGTGCTCCTGCCAAGCCGTCATTTTTCGCACTGCAGATCCACAGCAATGCCACCAGACCTATAGTGTCGGAGGACAACACAGATCTGCCGGCTCCGCTGCAGAGCCACAGGCGCCCTATCGGCCACAGGGGTCGCTGATGCGCGGTGAGCCGTGGATTCCCCTGCCGACCTAAGCCCTCCCTACCCGGGCAGCGCTCCGCTAATTGTGCGCCGCCCCCTAGGAACTCCCGGTCACGGTCGGCTGTGACATAGCCTGGATTCGAACCTGCGATCTCCAGGCTATAGGGCACATTCTGCACTCCGCGCGGAGCGCCTCTACTGGGTGCACCACTCGGGAGCCCCTATATATCCTGATTTACGTCGATGGCATGGTATTGAGCCTTGACCAAAACATGTATATAAAGCTGGGTGGACTTGGCTGTACATAAATGATATTGGGTGGCTGACCATCCTCTCTAGGTTATAGGCAAGTCTTTCTTACTTGCACTGTATACTTTATAAGCTGTGCACTGACCATTGTTCTAAAGCTCTCGTTGAACTGACAATGCATGTTTACTGCCATTAACTGCAGGGATGGAAATAAGGCTCCTATTGCATAGCAGTTTGATCCATTCCTGGTTTGACTATGAGTTTAATAAGACACACCTGAGCTTATTACCTATTCGACATAGCTGTACATTTCTAGGACTTTGAAGTGCTCGCTGATGCTGAAGACTTGGAACCTTGTATTTTTCAAACAAAGGAAAAGTACTGTTTCAAATGTATTCCCGTCTTAATGTGCACAGCTCTTGGTTGTCTTCTCTGCAGTCTGACAAGGTGCTTTTTAGTTTCAGACTCATGGTTAATTAATTCCAGAGATGGTAAATCTACATAGATTGAAAGCGTTGTTTTTACAGGAGGGAAATGTGAAATGAATTATTGATTGCAGCTTTCAAAGGAATCTGGAATGGCAGCTAGTGTTCTTTCCTGCACATTACTCATGCGATTTAAAGAAAGAGTACCATCAATTAAACTCCATCTCCATTTTAGACCTAAATATTCACTTCAGTTAAAACATGTAAAGAAAAATACTGTTTTGGTATACAGGAAGTTAATATGTTATGTGTTGGGTGTCTCTTGCTGTTTTAAGAGATTCTGGCTGCTGAAACTGCAAAATTATTTCTGTTTAAATAGAAAACACCCTACACACAATGTATAGATTTGTTAAAATGATGCTTGTACTTATTTGATTACTTCTATGATGTACTGTAATACTGATAAATCCTGAATTTTTTTTATAAATTTGGAATCGCCAATTATTTTACTCCCAATTTGGAAAGCCCTATTGTTTTTTTGTTTTTTTTTTGTTTGTTTTTTTTTAAAATTTAGTCGTTGCCAATCAGTTTTTATTATTTTCTCCCCTATTTGAAATGCCCAATTATTTTTAGGCTCAGCTCACCGCTACCACCCCTGCGCTGACTCGGGAGGGGCGAAGATGAACACACGCTGTCTTCCGAAGCGTGTGCCGTCAGCCGCCCGCTTCTTTACACTCTGCAGACTCACCGTGCAGCCGCCTCAGAGCTACAGCGTCTGAGGACAACGCTGCTCTGGGCA
This sequence comes from Acipenser ruthenus, assembly GCF_902713425.1. Classification (NCBI taxonomy): domain Eukaryota; kingdom Metazoa; phylum Chordata; class Actinopteri; order Acipenseriformes; family Acipenseridae; genus Acipenser; species Acipenser ruthenus. The sequence continues at coordinate 4,255,618 of NC_081214.1, forward strand.
GCTTACAGGCAAGCCCGCAGGCACCCGGCCAGACTACAGGGGTCGCTGGTGCGCGGTGAGCCGAGGACACCCTGGCCGACCTAACCCTCCCTCCCCCCGGACGACGCTCGGCCAATTGAGCGCCGCCCCCTTGGAGCTCCCGTCCACGGTCGGCTGTGGAATAGCCTGGACTCGAACCGGCGACGTCCAGGCTATAGAGCGCATCCTGCACTCTATGCGCTTTTACTGGATGCGCCACTCGGGAGCCCGGAAAGCCCTATTGTTTAACCCGGCTCAACACTGCAACCAGTGGCCAGGCAGTTCTGAATTGCACACAGGTAGTCCTGCAGGCGCCCAGCCACCTACAGTGATCACTGGTGCTCCAAGGACTCCCCAGCCAACCTAAACCCTCCCCGCCCAGGCAGCGCTTGGCCAATTGTGCGCCGCCCCCTGGGAACCCCCAGCCACGGTCGGCAGTGGCATAGCCTGGATTTGAACTAATAGGGCCCATCCTGCATCCGGATGGAGTGCCTTTACTGAATGCGCTACTCAGGAGCCCCACTATTTAGTTGATTTCTCATTCAGTTTGTGATATTTGCAGTACCTGAAAAAGAAAGTGGATGTGTCAAGTAAGCAGAATGTTGACTCACACAGTCTCTCTCCTGGGTCCATATGCCAGCTGACATCTCCAAACCAGTACAAAGCCACAGCTAGATTTACAGGCGCTGTCAAAAATGAGTGATGTATGAGTGAACTTCTGGATTCATTTAAACTTTTTTATGCCTCCATGCCGAGGGATGTGTACTGTAGTCACATTGGCCTCCCATTACAGTTTTATAGTGTGTTTTATCACTTGGTGAATTTCATTCAAAGGAAGGCAGATAAAAATGCCATGATAATATACTGGCACAGTGATGGAGCGGTCGTTGCTGCTGGTTAAATTCACTGTACATTTTCTTTTCCACAGGTTATAGGCTGATAGGAAGTCATTCTGGTGTGAAGCTCTGTCGGTGGACCAAGGTAACTGACCCTTTTGTCTTTCACAAACAAGCACAAAATGAGCTAGACATGGCTCCCGAGTGGCGCATCCAGTAAAAGCACTTGCATAGAGTGCCGGATGCGTCCTATAGTCTGGACGTCGCGAGTTCGAGTCCAGGCTATTTCTTTGCCGACCGAGAGCGGGAGCTCACAGGGGGCGGCGCTCAATTGGCCGAGCGTCGCCCGGGGGGAGGGAGGGTTAGGTCGGCCAGGGTGTTCTCGGCTCACCGCGCACCAGTGACCCCTGTAGTCTGGCCGGGCGCCTGCGGGCTTGCCTGTAAGCTGCCCGAGAGCTGCGTTGCCCTCCGACGCTGTAGCTCTTGGGTGGCTGCATGGTGAGTCCGCAGTGTGAAAAAAAGCGGTCGGCTGACGGCACACGCTTCGGAGAACAGCGTGTGTTCGTCTTCGCCCTCCCGAGTCAGCGCAGGGGTGGTAGTGGTGAGCTGAGCATAATAAAATAATTGGCCATTCCAAATTGGGAGAAAATAATAAAAATAATTGGCAACGACTAAATTTAAAAAAAAAAAAAAAATGAGCTAGACATTTCGAACAGTCATTTTGTAAAACACAAGCTTAAAGGTGTTCATGTAGGTAGGAAAATGAGCGGATTTCTGTCATGTTGCCATCTTAGTACTGTTTGGAGTCACAGTGGTGCTTTACATAATTCTCTTGCAGAGGAAAGTATATTTATTCTTCATGAATTTTCATTAAATGATATACAACAAAATGTTGAGCAGCCTTTGATAGAAAACGAACAATTGCAGTATATCCCCTGGGACTTTCTGGGTTTTGGATTAATAAATAATTAACTATAATCATCCTCTCAGTGATACTGAAGAGAAGCCGCTTTTAAACATGATTTTTAATTTTGTTATCTTAATATTTTATATTCATGTTTTTTTAGTTTTTTTTTTAATATGTGTTGAAGAGTAAATAGGCCTAGGTCCTTTGTATGCTTCTGTAACCCATTCTAGGGATGGAAATAAGACTCCCATTGCATGGCAGTTTGATCCATTCCTGGTTTTAAAGACCCACCTGAGCTTGTTACCTATACACTGTGGCTAATCAAGCTTGTAGTAAAAACCTGGAGTCTTATTTCCATCCCTGCTGTGTTATTTCTGTTAATGACTTAGAATATTGATACATGTGGGAACTAGTTACTTGCAAATGGTGCTTGACCCTTGTGGCTGTACATCTGTATTGCTGTATATTTGTATGCACAGTTTATCTAATTGAAAGCCACACGCACTTTGTCATGTGAATTGGTCCTCAGATAAATACTCCAACTTCTCGGTGGAGTTTGTAATTGGCCTCCAGCAAATGGCTGGTTATCAGGTGCTGCATTAGGCTAAGAAATGTGCCCCTGTATCAAAACCATTACCAACCAACGTGGTCCCCAGGGAGGTAAGAACATTATAGGACGCTAGCGAGAAGTGCAACTTGGGGAGAGTTAAGAGAATCATTCTAGTAAAATAACTATATTTCTTTGTCTACCAGAGCTCGCTAATAACCTTTTTGTGTAAAGATGTATTTTAGCAGCTACTAGAAATCTTTCTCACTTGGGTCTAGAAATGAAAATCCCTGATGTGGTGGGGCAGTTGGTAGTGGAGCAGAACGTGTAATGGTGTTTTTATTTCTCCATGCTACAGCACTTGCAGTCCTCATAACATTTTTTTTTTTTCTGCCCACTTTAGTCTATGCTGAGAGGTAGGGGCGGCTGCTACAAGCACACGTTTTATGGGATCGAGTCTCACCGCTGCATGGAAACAACTCCTAGTCTCGCTTGTGCCAACAAATGTGTATTCTGTTGGAGGTACATACTGCTCCTGTTGCCTTTTTAACATGTGTTTTTATATAGCTAACATTTTCGTTGATACAGGAGATTTTCAGAACCCTCAGAAACACTTGTCCACATCTGTAAACTCGCTGCTCCCTATTCAGTGAGCATGGTTCTGTAAGCTGTGCCAACTTGTCCTGTTAACACACTGAGAAATCTTAACAATATGTTCTGATTAATTGCTCCGCTGGTTGGTCTTGCACTGCAAGGCAGGGGGCGTTGCAAGGGCAGGGTGCCCCTGTGAATGGGAGGGAAAGCTCACTGGATGATCAGTGTTCATGCTGACAGATGTCGGAGATGATCTGAAAAACCTTGGCCAGGTGATGTCTTTCAGCATTTCTTCATCAGCTCCGACAAAGCGTCCATAAATAGACCACCACTAAATGCAACTGTAATGAAAGCTTGTTCTGCACATTTTAATCATTTTTGATTGATTTGAATGTTGATGGCTACTTCTCCTCCTGAAACTTTCAGACAAGGAAGCACTGTTTTTGGTGACACGTGTGTTTACATACCTTGTCTATTTACTGTAAGTGTTGTGTTTTGAGTTTTATTGCTCAGAATAGGTTAGCCCTGTTTCATACTAATGCATTCTAAACATCCAGGTTGGCGTTTTTGGACATTGGCTCAGTTTCTTGCAAATTAGGTCACAATCTTCAGTTATACTGTTTCTGTTTAGGAGTACACTGTAGTTGTAAAACAGGCTCCTTGAGGAAATTGGATTTTGGAGAATAATGTGCTGCATCTTTAAGCAGCACTTATTTTGGAGCAGGGTATATGGACCTTTTTATTTATTACTTTCTTTTAAAATGACAGTATCTTGGAGGAGCTGGTAATGTAATAAAAAAATATTTAATTATATTATATATAATAGTTTTTTTTATATAATATAATTTCAATTGAATCCACGATTGTTGTTCAGAGTGGGAATGCCATATAGAATAACAGATATCCTATAATTTATATCGATTTACTAAGAACAAAAAGCTGTCTTTTTGTTGATGAGCGTGACTTTTTAATGTACCTGCAAAAACATGTTTTAGCTGGGGTGACGTTAAAAAAAAAAAACACAATGTGGATGGCAAGCTAAAACTAACCTTTTCTTACAGTAGATTCTTACAAACACTGTGTTTTTGTAATTACTGTAGGCGTTTTTTGAATTTAGATGGGCAAGCTAACACTGTATTCTGTTTTGTTAGACATCACACTAATCCAGTGGGTACAGAGTGGCGCTGGAAGATGGACCAGCCTGAGAAGATCCTGCAGGAGGCCATTGAAAACCACCAGAACATGATCAAGCAGTTCAGAGGTAACCAGACCCTGTACGACCACCTGGTGCTCCTTCGTTACTTCACAAATCCACTTCGTTAACGACTTGGCTGTATTGACAGTAAATGATACAAAATACTATTTAAATGTGAGTGATGCTATACCGTATAAGAGCCTTTTACTAATTCACTACTATCATTTTTGGATGTGTAAGTCAGATAATCAGATAATCGGATCCCTGTATTGGGTTAAAAAAAAAAAAATCGGTAGAATCCAGAAGAGGGACTCTGTTTCAGTGCCTGAACTGAAATCCTAGGAGAGCAGATCAAAAACACAGAGCTACACGCTCCAGGTTGGTTTTAATTAATATAGCTTAGCAGAATTAATTAATTTGTTTTCCTCTGGCAAGACCTATTGCTTCAATAAACTAAGCTGTTTTTTTCAGCCCCAATGCAAAAGATAGAAAATTCTCCTCCCTGCTTCTGACAGGTACACCCAGGATAGGGTTTACAGCCATACATTTCTCAAGGCATTGTGTAGTTCACTGCCCCAGTAACCTGCTCCCATTCCATACATTAAACATGTCCCTAGACGGCAGTTTGTTTTCATGAAAAAAATTCACATGAATGTGATTTCCTATTATGAGTGGTACAGTCTCTGGGTACCAGAAGGGATAATGGAACAATTTCAGAAGTTAATAATAAGGGAATAATACTGTGACTCCTAACTTTTATATAGCACGAGCCTAGTTATTGTCAGGAAAGTTTTATCACTGCTTGTAATAATATCTACAGCGGCTCAGAGATGAAGTATTGACAGCAGTCCCTGCTCTGATTCAAAACCTGGACTCTTTAATAAAAAATAAAAAAAAGCTGCCTTTTAGCACCGTGAGTTCAGGAACCATTTCAAAGCAATGCAATTATGTTTTTAAAGAAATTGCAGCAGTACATGGGTAATGCAGCAACAGCAAGGGAGTCAGGGTTTACTTAGAGGAGATGGAGCTTTGCCACTGACCACTTTAAATGCTGCACCCATTGTTTCCCTATGAGGAGTGGTTTTCATACAGTAAGTGGAATTTCTTTTTAGCCACTATGTTATTGTCACTTCTGGCTGCTAAGAGCCTTGAGGACCAAATGAAAATTTAAAGGTCATCACTGTTTGCAGCACTGAGTCTTTTTTTTTTTTTTTATCTTCGTCACAAAGCCAGACTGAATAATTATGGTTTGCTGAGATTTCAAGGGTCATAGAGGATCGTCAGTTAACTGTTGTATTGTGCTTTTTTTTATTTTTGTATTTATTTGTGACGCACAACCACAATGCTGATTTTAGGGGGTTTTAATCGATTTGATGATTAATCACACCTGTGGACGTTGATTGATTTAAAAAAAAAAAAACCAATTGATCGATTTAATCTTGTCTCCCTGAGTGCAGTAACAAACGGTGCATGAAAAAAAAACTGGAAAAATGGCGGAGGGTATTTCTAAAGACCATGGCAAACTTTAGAAAAAACTAAGACAAGTAGACACAGGTTTCAACTTGTGATGCCTTTGGTAGTGTGTAGTTCTGCAGGTGAACCTAGTGGTTCTGTACACTGAACAAGGCACCAGACAATGGTTTGTCAACCTAAGGGGTCATAAGGTAGTCTCGGATTAGTGCTGATTGGGGTCTGTAAAACCAGCCCATTGTTTCTTTGTAAGTTTTACTGCAGTGTCAAGTAGTGCTGAAATAATGATTTGATTATTGGGGTTGCGCTCTCCCCTGAAATCCAGGTGCTGACAACCAGGTGAGGGTCATTGTTGTTGACTGGGCTGATTTACCATTCAAAGTCAATAAACATCTGCTTGGATTTCTGATAATTGCTGTTTTTCTTGGACTGGAGAACAACAATCCACACAAACCCAAACAGCTGTTTATATACATGTATCACTTGGAATGGTAAATTAGTCCAACAGCAGTGACCCTCACCTGTGGTGAGCCTATCAGAATAATCGGTTTGTGCCGCTCTAGTATCAAGATCTCTCCATTGGACAGGCAAAAAGTACAGCAGTGGTGTGTCTGTTCTAGCTGTGGAAATTTGCCCCCAAGCAATGGGGACGATACAAATTGTTTAATAGTAAATGCAATTTGAGCAGCTTTTGTGTTTGACCTGCTTGTGGGGCCAGTATAACTTATTGAAATCCGTATGTTCTCCAGTTCAAAGAAAATATAGGTTACTATGCATATGAGACTTCATTTCATTAAAGGCACACCTGGGGTTGGAAAGAAATCACCCTCCCTGCTCCTGGTGAAGGATAGTGAGATTTAAAGATTGTTTTTGGTAATTTAGTTTGATCGCAAGGTCTTGCATCTGTTACATCAATGACAACCTAATTGTATTTCCAGCGGCCATAATTCAATATTTATTTCATTACGGTTTAGAAGAGTGAAATCCAGAATTGAGTTTTGTAGACGATTTGCAGCAGGCTCATAATCATCCCTTTTGAAGCTAGCTTTTTATTTGAGTTTGTATTATTTGTGGCTGTGGAAACTCAATTTCAATGTTGTATTTCAATCCCAGAAAAGCATGGGTTTTATTGGTTTCACTGTGGAACATTAGCGACCCTGCTCATAATGATGGTAGAGATATCCAGTGATGAGATCAGGCCCTCTATACTTTCCATTTCAATCAACACCTTTGTCTATAATTCCAACCACAACAATATGTCATCAAACCAGAGAACACCCTGCGTTTATCACACCCCGGTTTTGTTCAAGTTAATTTCTATTTGAATAAAACGCTTTTAAATGGATTGACGTGCATGTTCTGGAATAGACTGATGCTGGGGGAGGTACTGAATGTGTAAAATAGAGGCATGCAGGGGTAAAGGGCTGATGATTCAGTCACACAAACAGATAGCACTCTTCAATGGTAAAGAGCCCATTGGCAATGCAGATATTAATTATTTTTGTGCTCCACCTCTTGCAAATTTTCCAGCAATTAATTACAGACCTGGATTGCGCAGTGACTGGAGTTCAGACTTAATTTAGACTGACATTATCCCATTCCACTTTTGTAAACATGATTAAACTAGACGATTTTAAAGGGCATTATTTGCTGCGCTCAACAAAAGAAAACTCCAACATTTATTTGTGGACAAGACTGCACTGCAGTTATTTATATGTGAAAAAGACTACGAAGAAATATTGGTTATGGAATAAAAAGGCTTACGCTATACAGCTATGGCCAAACGTTTTGCAACACCTAGAATTTTAGGAGGAAAAGAAATACCTATGAACATAATTTAGATCTTTCATTTAACATCATGTAATCAAAGAAACTACAAAATGATATTGCAAAAGGCCACCGGAATCCATAATAGTAGTACAGTATTTCATGTGAGATTTTGAAATTTCAAATTTTTCAGTTTTTGCCAGTTTTTCGTTATGTGGGAAAACTACAAAGCACACAGCGGTATGCACAGTAATTAAGTACTTTATGGAGCAAAATTAGTTAATTCTATAGGGTGATGCAAAACATTTGGCCACAGCTCTACACTTTTATTATTGTGTAGTCACTAAGGCTAATGCCTGATTTGACCTGCATGTTGTTGACAACGGTTAAACGTTTTGGCAAAGCTTTAAACATGTCGGCGATGAAGCTGACAAGCTTGCTTCTCTTTATTTTGGAAGGGGTTCCTGGTGTAAAGGCAGACCGATACGAGGAAGGAATGGCTGTGAAACACTGTGCGCTGTCCCTGGTAGGAGAGCCCATCATGTACCCAGAGATCAATCGATTCCTCAGGCTTCTACACCACCACAAAATCTCCAGCTTCCTGGTGACCAACGCGCAGTTCCCCGAGGAAATCGGGTAGGGGAAGAGTTTCACAAGCAGCCAGTGCTGCAGTATTGCTTTGTGAGGTGTGCAGAGTAATAGCAAGACAATATACTGTACAGAGAGCCTGATAATGATGTACCTGCAGTGCATATCATCCATTTAGATTGAATTCTGTTAATATTTAATAAACCTACATTCATTTCTACGTGCGTTATTAAACTGCAGTGTTGTCAGAAAGATAATTTCTTTGTGTCTGAAACATGTACAGCCAAATACTTGGAGATATTGTGAATGACTTCCCTTAGAGTTTACAGTGATAACTTTGCATGATCAAGTTTCCAGTGGTTTCCCCATGCTTATGCTATTAACAATACTTTCCCATGCTTTCCTATGTTTTTACTATGTGTTACTAGACTTTTACCGGGTTGGAAAATAAGACTCCCATTTCATAGTGGTTTGATCCATTCCTGGTTATAATAAGACGCACATGAGCTTGTTACCTATACACTGTGGCTAATCAAGCTCGTAGCAAAACCTGGAATGGATGAAACTGCTATGGAATAGGAGTCTTCTTTCTATCCCTGCTTTTAAAGCTTGAACTGTAAGCAATTGGGCGGCACATATTTAAACTGCGCTCAAACAAATGCATTTCAGGATGTTAAAACAAACTTTGAACTTGTTGCCCTTTAAAGGAAAATAAAGAAAGGGGGAGGTGCAGTGGATTTTCCTGGGAGTGGCTTGTAACACATTAAGAACATTGATCTTGATGTTAATCTCAATTCTCTGACACCAATTTAGCTGTAAGCAGCTGATCAAAAAGCTGTAGTAAAAAATCATTTGATCTGTCGCTTTGTCTTTTCATAAAGCCCATCGTGTTGTAACAGCTCCCTTTACCAGAGACAGGTATCGGCTGCGGAATGATTATGAGCTGGCCCTTTGCCAGCGTGTAGCCAGAGATAGTCTTGTGTCCTGTTAATACTAGGGCACAGAAATCTCAACAGCGAGGGCAGCAAAAACAAATAAGGAAGTTGTTTATGAACAGCAAGTTTCTGTGTTTCAAAAGTTATTAGCGAGCTTTTTAACTGCTGTTAATGTGTCTAGTTATCTTACAGTGTTAATAATCCTAAACAGTCAAATTTGTATTGCAGATTCTCTACACACTGTTAATTTCACCTGAGGAAAGTCAGTGGCTGTGTGGCAGTGTTTCTTCTGTTGGATTTCCAATTAGTTTAACGCATTTCCAGCATATGCATGCTTTTTGCTTAATGCTGTACATTTGTCTTCAGTGTTGAACTTTAACAATAGACCAACAATAATATATATTTTCTTATCCCATCTGGATCATAGTCAGCAATTTCAATACAGTATGCTTGGTTCCTTTTTCCCACTAATGGATTAATCTGCACCCCCCTATTAAAGCATAATATGTTTGCGGCATTGCCTGTCCTCTACGCTAAACTGCTTTAATGAGTTCAAAACGATTGGATATCACAGTTGTAACAATTAATATTGTAACCTCCCTGCATTTTTATGTCACTGCCTTGTCTTTTTTTTTTTAACGTTTTTTTGGGAAGTTGTCCGACACCTTGACAAATATCTCTTGAATTTTGGTTTGTTGGTTTAATCTCAAACTCTTAAGTGGCTGTTAGTTTAACAAAAGACAGCGAGTGATGGCAATGTTAGGAGCAACTGTCAAGAGATGAACAAAAATTATTGTATTTCTTGCTCTTATTGTATTACTTGTATTGTAACGCTTGAAATGTTTTTGCTTACGATTGTAAGTCGCCCTGGATAAGGGCGTCTGCTAAGAAATAAATAATAATAATAATAATAAAGAGATGAGCGCCCTAATAAGATTGTATTGTGTCTGGAGTTGGAAAAATATTTGATGACCGGTATTTATTTATTTATTTATTGTACTTAAATTTGATCAGAGATCATTGCGTTTCTAAGATAGATAAGCAGATACACAGAGAGCTGACTTGGTCCATACAGAGTATCTGTGATAAACAAGTAATTAGAAAAAGGAAAGGGATGTGGTAATATCTTAATGTATCTTTTTAAAATAAGATGTGTTGGAGAGAATGGATAGTAATTAGGTAGAAATGTTCAGTGAATGTGTGTTGGACATGATTTATAATGAGATGTAAATAGATAACTGGGGATGGAAGGGGCCAGAGATTTGGATTGAAATGCTGTCTCTGAAGTGCACTGGTGTTTGCTGGATTAAGGTGGGTTGATAGCAATCCCCTTTAGTTTACTGATTTTTACATGTTAAAATGCCTGGTGCTTTGGAAGGAGGCAGATTCCAAGGTGCAAATGAATGTGGCTGGAATTACAGCAAGCCCAGTAATAAATCTCCCCCTCTGTCCTCCCCGCAGGACCCTTGAGCCTGTAACACAGCTGTATGTCAGCGTGGATGCCAGCACCAAAGACAGCCTGAAGAAAATTGACCGGCCGCTCTTCAAGGATTTTTGGCAGCGCTTTCTGGACAGTTTGAAAGCCTTGGGGGACAAGGTATGGTAGCTTACTGTTTCAGAAGCTAGATACAGATATGTATTTCCACGGCATACACAGTAATGTGGATTACCTGTGCCTGTTCTTGATTTCTACATCTGCTATAATCATTAACACCTTTCACATTATATTTTCTTGTAATGGGCTTTAAGCTTAGCTAGCAATGCAGTCCAGTGACTGAAAGATGTATATGCAAGCATTGATTTTAAAAGTAAGGAGAAACCGAATTTTTGGACTGATCTGCGGCAGTCACCCCAGCTTCGCATGGGTCAGTATCAGTAAAGCAGCCATCGCCATTGGCACTTTGTAGTGAAATGTTTCTGGATGCCTAATGGCAGCCAGCATTGTCTTATCTTGAAAAACGTTCCCCTGTTCCATTAGGTGCCTGTGGTTTCTACAACGGGCCAGTCTCCGTGGACTGCTCAGTCACCCATGTTAAAGGCCAGGAGTTCCTTTTTATAATATGCTTTTTGCCTTCAGTATGTCTTAACCAATGCGTCTGTAAATAAAGGGTATGTCCTCAGAATATGGTGCTGCCCCAGTTTATGATTCAATGCACTTTAATACCAGGTATTCAGGTGACCATGGCCTCTCTTCTTCACTTGATCTTATTTCCCAGCTGCCCGCGTCCTGATTTATTTCTGGAGTTTAGCTGTTTATTGAGTTACCTACTGTGATTAGAAAATGTGATTTCAAAGGGGCATTCCTCACTGTCATGAATTCAGAGGAAAGGGGCCAGGGTCACCCTTGAAGACTGCACCTTCAGAGTCACAAAAAAGGCAATGTAGATTAAATACTACCTTTCATAGGAACGAGAGGAGGCCATTCGGCCCATCGCTGTATGGCTGATTCTTAAGAGCAAGTTCATCCCAGAACCGGCCAATAAATCATCAATCAGTGCATCATTTAATCTGGCCTTCAGGGATGCTTTGCAGTTTTCCTAACTGGCATCAGTAAATAACTTTAACCCAATTGTCATTGATATAAAAATCAGCGTTAGCAGTCTCGATGGATGCTATTTATGAAATCGGGAAACAAGCATCAGGGTCTATTTTAATGATTTAAACAGTGGTGAATCTCAATACCACCACTCGTAGTCCTGTATTAATCCAGCTACTATTTACTGACTTATTTAAATCACTTCCCAAAATAAAAAATACAGTGAATTCTATATTTTAAGGCCACTTAGCTGAAGCTTTTTACCATACAGTAATACTTGTTCGGGGAGACAGGATTAAATACATTTGTAATGTTCTCCCTCTTCCTGAGAAGAAGACAAACGTCTAGAAGTGTATAAGTGTGCATAGTAATATGTATAGTAATATGTATCTGTGACATTAGGTGCTGGTCTCACCTTGTTTAAACAGACATCTATCGATTTAATTATTCACTGAAATACTGCCACCTTTGAAAGAATTTCACTAACAGGCTTGAAGCCCCATAATCAACTGGATATTCAACAGTGAGGTTCTGCTTTGGATTAGTTTTTATTATGCTTTTCATGCGCTGGTGCAAATAGCATCATCTGACACCGCAGGGTTCATCCAGGTCTGCATTGCCATTCGCCATTAGAAATATTATTTGTGGCTTTTTGGGTACGATTTCCACCTGTTTCTGCAAAGAGGTTATTTTCTCATGAATCTCTGGAGTTTACGCTCTGCTAATCAAAGCAGATGGCGAAAGAAATTGTGATTTACAAGATGTTGAAGAATGATTGTGGAGAGGAATGAAGCAGAGCAGTAACTATTGGTAATTGTGTTTCATTAGATCATCTGTCTCAGCGTCACAATGGGCACTGCTGTGCAAACGCTGATCATTCATAAGTTTCATTTTATTTTTATTTAGAACTTAAAAGCAAATAGCCATAGTTGGGGAAAGCCAAGATATCCAAACAGTCTTTACAATGATTAGAAAGGATCAAACCACCACCAAAAGCCATCTTTCCTAATTTGCGCTGATGCAGTGTGGTGTCACAACCTGAAAAGGGGCTACTGTTAGTATTAGTGCCTGTTTCAAATTAATTTCAGGGAATAACAGCCCTAGTAAATTGGTGGTTAGAATGCATCATCAAGGGGATCCACTCTCTTCAAGGCTCAGCCTGTAAAGGTATGCCTAGTTTAACCCTTTGTCGCAGTGTTTGCTGAATTAACCTTCCCTATAGTTAAACTGACATGTTAACGGTTTGCGTTTTTTGTTTTTATCATGCTGTTGATCAATTGACTTATTAAATGTGTTGCAGTTGAGGGACTGTTTTAAACCTGCTACAATTGGGTGGCAGTCTATTTATTATTATTTTATTTCTTAACAGACACCCTTATCCAGGGCGACTTACAATTGTTACAAGATATCACATTATTTTTACATACAATTACATTATTTTTTACACATTATTTTTACATACAATTACCCATTTATACAGTTGGGTTTTTATTGGAGCAATCTAGGTAAAGTACCTTGCTCAAGGGTACAGCAGCAACGTCCCCCACCAGGGGGATTGAACCCACGACCCTCCGGTCAAGAGTCCAAAGCCCTAACCACTACTGCACACTGCTGCCCTACCTCTGCAGTGTACCAAGTCTAATGAAGCTCACAGTAATGTCTGCTATGCACTGCATCTTAGTTAGCCCTGTTCTAAGTCATTTTTGCATCCACAGTGCATGCCTCCATTACAACAAAACAAATTGAAGGAACAGCCACTGTATTGCTTGCTGTCTAGACCAAATGGGCACCGTGTTTTATTATTGCATTTCTTGGCTCACAATAACTGATTTTCACGCTCGCAAATCAACCTGTGTTCATCAATCTCTGCACAGCCCGAGGTCTGTCAGATGCTTAATAAAAAAATAAAACTGAGGTCATTCAAATGGCCTGACAGCCCGAAGACCTTCTGATAACTGCTTCACACGACAATGAAAAAAAAATGGATGAATTCTGAAGCTGTGAGAGGACCCAACAGAGGATACTGCCGAAGGCGATTTGCATTCCTCTCGCTCCACAGAGAGCACTGTCTATTCATAATTTAGATATTCTTCTAGCTGTTCAATAAAATCAGACAAAATCCAAAGTCTGAAACGTATATTGGTCCCTTCTTGAGCATGCATATACAGAGAAATATTTTTTTTAAATCCTAATACCATTGTCAGTGCCTAGCAAAACGCAAAAGAATCTGTCTGCCGCTATGAAGCAATATACAGCTATGGCCAAAAGTTTTGCATCACCTAGAATTTTAGAACTGACCTCATAAAAAAATAAACTATATGAACAGAATTTAGATCTTTTATTTAACATCATGTAATCAAAGAAACTACAAAAAGAGATTGCAAAAGTTTACCGAAAGCCATAATAGTAGTGCAGTGTTTAACTTTAGATTTAGAAATGTCACATTTTTCAATTTGTCAGTTTTTCGGTAAGTGTATGGGAAAACTACAAAGCGGTGTGTAATTCAATGTGTTAACGTAACATTATTCAGCAGGTTTCATTCGACTTTATGAATCAAAATTAGCTAATTCTATAGTGTGAATGGCCTAAGATCGTCTTTCAAGGTAAAGTAAGAAAGTGTTTTGTTTGAATGAAATGTTTTGGTTTCCCATCCAAACTGGTTTGCTCTTCAGTTTTATCTTGCCCTGAAATATCAAGCGGCAGAATCTGAACTGTACATTCCTGTTGACGGAAATTCTCAGATTTTACAGACTTTTTTTTTTGTAATTCAGTGTCTTACACAATTTATTTTACATAAAAAAATACACAGATATAGGAAGAAAATATATATACAGAAAATATCAATTGTTAATGCACTCATTATTAGAAGTAACCAACACCAAGCAAGCTGAAGTGATGGCATTCTGGTTAAATATGCTTAAAAGACAGCTACCTGAAGCAGCTTTGATGTGTTTGTCCACTCATTCTAAAACTTTCAGCCATGCGGAGAAAGCGTGTGGAACGTTTGATTGATGGCACAGTTATATAGAGATAAGATGCTGCTTGCCAGGGCAGACTGTGCTGTCAGCACCTTGTGATGTGTAATCAGTGGGTATGGAAGGCCGGGTGATTTTCTTTACAGTCTCCTCGAGAAAATCAGTGAATGACAGCTGACTAGAACAAACTGCTAGAGCTTGTCTGATTAGGGGAAAAGTTATTTCAAGGAGAATAGTAATCCATTTAGGCACCTTGTGTTCACAGAAGAGTGATGCATCCCACTTCTTCCTTGACTCAAAATCTTTCATATTAAGGTCAGAGGTAAGTGTATTTTTGTCTTGACTGCAGCTGGATTCTGCAGTGATTAAACTCAAGTGAACCAAGATATAAGATACCATCTCAAACCACACTATGCAATATGCTGTTGTGTATGGTCTTTAGACGCTTGGGGGTCTTGCTGTATTTAAAGCTGTCTGTTTTTATTTTTTTTATTACAAGTGCAATTGCGTTTTAGGTTAAATCGGAATCGCTTATATCAGTCAGGGGGACGTTTTTCATATTAAGTGCGCTCTGGATGCATCCGCTAATTGTGCCTGCTTTCCTAGATCCTGCAGAGGAGAGCTGGACCCTGCTGGGTTGACAGCGCCGGGCCTCCTTATCCGATCGCTCTCCTGCTGTCCCTTCTCATCCCAGCTCATTCTCTCGGTCCCGCCCTCCTTCCTGTACTCGCTGACGGGTTCCTCGTTCTGTTTTTGTGTTCCATACCTTTCCACATTTCTGCTCACCTGCACTTCACTTTCCCTGCCTAATGGTACATAAAATAATCATTGCAGGCTGTTTTTACGGATAGACACGTCTAGGGGTGAATTTCATTAGTTACTAAAACAAAAGCTGTGTATTTCATAGTTAGTATTTTTACCTAGATTCCTTTGGGGGGGGGGGGGGGGGGGGGACTTGATGTAGACAATTCTAGATTGCAGCTCATATTTACGTACTTGTACCTGTGATTTAAGGCTTTATCTTGGCTTACCTGTATTTGATCAAACTTTGAATGGACATTTTGTTACTTTTTTAAACATCTATAGATCACGCCACAGTAAACGGAGTTCAGGGTCACTCGTGTGTCTGTTAAGTTTATTTTTTTTTTCCCCTGACCTCTCTCTAGAATCTCTCTTGTAAGAATCTATCCCGGCAACCGGAAAACGCTGGTCCTGATCCCTGCTGGCCGTCCAGTTAACGTGTTTCTGTTTCAGAAGCACACTTTTGAAAGGTCAAAGCTGGAAATCGTACCAGTCTAGTACCAAATGACAGCATGCTGCATAGTGATGCGTACATTTGAGGAAGCTTTTGACCAGGCCATTTTTATAACAAAAACTTTTTTTAATAAGTTGGTTAGTAAAGTAGGTTGTATTTATGGCCCCATAAACAAACAAAAAGCAATACAATAATTAGTTTACCATGATTCCTGTAGTCTCTATGACCATGGCATTAGTTGGACATTGCATATAGAAGCTGTTCTACACCAATGCAAGTGTTCAGTGTTGTTTAGAACTCATGTGGATCTGTGATGTGCCCTAGGAACCAGATCTACAAGAAAACAAATTGCATGCTTAATGCTTTATTAAACAAATAACAAAAACAAGAAGCCAGGAATAGGCAATTAACAAATGGCTCGGTTTAACTGTGATCTTTGCTCTAGCGCTGTCTGTACCCCCCACAGTAATATCTAGAAGAACTCCACCTTAACCAACTGCCTGCAGAAAATATCCTTCACGCTGGCATTTACCCTGTTTCTCCTCACACCGCATACTGCACAGCTGTAGCCTGTAGTGAAATGAGAGCCTCTACAACAGTAGCAGTCCTAAAAATCAGCGAACATATTCCCTTCTCCATTCAGTAATCCTCTCTCCCCACCGCTCCCTGAACTAATCGCTGTGCACGGGCTCAGCTCTCCTGCAGACTAGCGGGAGGCTGCTCCAATAGCCTTGTGACACAGCAGGACCCGGTTCCAAGAATTCATCTTCCTTTCTCCGCTTCTTCACCTGCAAGGACTTTTTTTTTTTTTTTTTTAAGCCTGCAGTTGTTTTTCATTTGCATTCTGGCAATGAATCATTCAGCTACGGGGAGGGGGAGATAACTGTATATTTGTTCCACCGGTTTCATTCTGAAAAAGCGCTCAGGAGGTCAGCCTGATGGGGCGCCACTTTTAGATTAAAATCAGTCTCTATGGATTTGTGCTTCCCGCTACGTCGGTCTTGTCATTTGTCTTACGCATTCTAAGGCTGTGTTTTGCAGTGTATAACACGGAACGGATGAGGGTTTATTTTCCTGTTTTCACTTGGCATATCTGTGCCATACATGGCAGGTGTGTATAAATGATGCACACGGTCTAGTCTTTGTGTATACCTAGTTCAATTGTAACTTCAGTAAAACATTGTAACAAAGTGATTGTTTTTGGGATGCAACAATAGATACCTGTAGAAATGGATCGGTCTCTGGTTTTGTGAGAAGTCATCACACTACTGCATCAGTCTTGTGTCCTGAGAAGGTACTCAGACATGATCAGACAGTACTTTGTTCTCAGTGGGCTGTATCCAGTGGACGGAGCGTGTAGAAATACTGACCCTTCGTTGCCTCATTTCTGTTGCACAAGCTCATTAGCTGCTGCTGAACAGTTTCCTCCAGGGATTGCTTCATCACCACTGACGGCCAGAATCTCAGCAGAAATGTTCACCTTCCATCTCCTGCTAAATGCCAAAATGCACTTGCCGTAATAGCATAGATGCACTGCACAGCTGCTGTGTGTTCATGTTTTAATGTGTTTGTTTTGGAAGGAATTTGATTATGTCTGTGCTTTCATTAACTGCACACAGCGTCTGCTGATTGATGCGACTAGGGGTTCATCTTCGTTTAGCTACCTGGGCCTCAGGACCTCTCCTAAAAATGAGATGCTCCATCTGAGAGGTTTGATTTATTTATTTTTTTTCTGGTGCTTGGAACATGCTCGTTATACAAATAAATGCCTGGTGGAAACCGAGTATTCCATCGAGGGAGGAAGCGCGTCCGTTATCAGTGTATCTGGGGAGAAGCTGTCCATTCCACTGCACGGCCCCTTCTTGAGTTGTGTACCCCGAATGCAGCAAAGCATTACAGACGTGTAGCGAGCAAGGTTTTACTGACTGCTGTCCCTGACTCAAGATGATGGGAGCAGCAAATGGATGGGAATTCCTTTAATGGTGCAGAGTTTTGACCACTGTGTTGTCCCTTTTCATCATTTTAGACAGTAGAGAGATTTAAAAATGTAACTTTAAAGAATTCCTTTTTAAAGTGGTGTGTTGTTCGTTTTTGCTATATTTATTAGTAGCTCGAAGTAAGTCCAGTCAGTGCGGTTTAGTTTATTAAAGAAAATTTCATTTTTTTCCCCCCCTTTTAGTTTACTGAGATATGAATCACAGTAGAAAGGCTGTATGCCCTGTGGGTGTCTGAGGGATCTGCTGTTTGACAGACTGCAGGGAATAGCAGTCAGTGACTGAACGCAGAGACTGGTTGGATGTTGATAGGAAACGACTAGAGCTGTGAGAATTGTGCGTTTTAAATACAGAAAGTCTGTATCACAGGCTTAATGAGAAGGGACAGCTTCAGATATGGGTGTTCTGCCTCCTAAGTGTAAGGTACAACAGTTATTTATTGGAAAGCACTGAGTAATGATGAGATTTCTCATGTGAGCAGCAGTCGAGATTACCCACAGACAAAACCTTAGATCACACAGGTGATACATTTGGTTATCACTGTTATTTCTTTATTGGTCTCCTGAAATCTACTGTTTAAAACGTTTATTTTTGTTTTTATTCTGAGCCATTCTTCAACCTGGGAAATTACTCTGTAAATGTAAGACCACTGCAAAACGTACACAAATAAATTAAATGTTTGAGTTGTATTGTTGTAATCAGATGTTTTATTTATTTCAGCAACAGCGCACCGTGTACAGACTGACTCTGGTTAAGGCCTGGAATGTTGATGAGCTGAGAGCCTACTCAGAACTAGTAACTCTTGGCAGACCGGACTTCATAGAGGTTAAGGTAGGTCTTTTACATTTTATAGTGCATAGTTGATCATGTGATATGTCACAGTGAGTCGTCTACTTTGAATCACATGATACGTATTCCACAAAGGTTCCAATTATTATGAAATGTTTACCTAGATGTCTCTGTCTCTCTCTCTTTCTATGTCACACTTTTTGGGAGAGAAGCTGGGCTTTTCATGATGTAATCTGCCACCACTGCAGAACATCGACTTTGCTATTATTTACCGTTTACTATTCCAATATTGTTTCTCTCCAGCGGGCGGCTGTGGTTTTGGCTTGTATTCCTCGCATAGTTCCTGCAATGTGCTCACGCAGGCTGGCACCCCGTCACAGGTTGCCTGTGAACCTCCACTTCATATTAAAAACCGGTCAATGTTGCTCGCACTTCAAATCACTTTCCAGTGGTTTTCAGTCATACACACCTAAACTTCAGTATTGCTCTTGATATTGAAAAATAAAAATGAAATATTTACAGACTTCAGTAAAATAAAAACAGACAATGCACCTGATCAACACAGGTATTGGTAATGCTCAAGATTGTGGTGGTCATTTTAAACCGATCAAATGAATAGCTCAGTAGTTCAAATAATTTCAGATGCCACGAAGGGGTACACGGTTTACAAAAACCCAAAATAGCACGCTCTTGTTTTTCTTTGCAGATCTTATTGATTGGCAGTTTTATGCTAGTGGGGAAAGCATTAAAAAAAAAAAAAAACAGACTTGAAAATATTATAGTCTTTTCAAATCATTTATGCGAACTTAACAAAATTCACAGTAAGTTTCTTCTTATGATAGACTCGCATGGGGTTATTATTTAATTTTAGTAGCATTTTTAAAAAGCCTGATTGTAGCAAAGTGGTTTGTAGTGCGCAGGTGCAGTGGTGATATGGTGCTCAGGATAAACAGACATAAGACAGTTCACGGTAAAACAGCTCTTTATTTGGCTGGGTTGCGTGCCGAGATCCCTTAAATAATAAGCATGGGCTCTACACAGCAATGTGTATCGCTCCGTGCAAAACAATGGGTTCGGTCCCGAAATAATACAACACGGTATATAATACACACACACACACACACACACAAAACACGGTCACACGTCCACAGTAAGTGCTCTTAGTGTAGATGGTGAGATACAGGGAATGTGCACAGGAGGGATGTGAAGCCCAGGTTTGGAAACTGGCCCCTTAGCAACAGCTCCTGGATAGTTTAGCCGTCTAACAATGACACATGCAACAGGACAAAGCAAACAACTCGCACACTCACGGTTAGTACACAAGTTTTTCCTCGTATGTCTTTGCATAACCATAACACAAGGAACAGATCGCTCGACTACATCCCCTGATATACCTTCAGTCACACCCCCTTTGGTAGTGAGTGCAATCATGTCTCCTCCAATCTGTGACAGACACACCGCAGTAAGGCGCTGACTTCTAGTATTGTGGCTTCGCCCCCTTTTTGGATGGCTGACTTCCGACTGACCCTGGAATGAACTGTCAAACCATCCAGTCCGGGGCACACTGTTCTGTTATACCGTGCCCTCACAGGTCGGGAGGGAGACTGTTGACTCGGATTCATTCGCTCTCTGTCACACTGATTCAATCGAAGATTCCACTGTTTCGCCAGAAACTTTTTAATATATAGACCCTTTTGGATGTCATACAAATGTTTATCTGTCTTTGATTTCTAATAGAGAGATTAGATGTGTGTGTGCTGTGGTTGGTTATGAATTTATTGCAGGCGTAAATGCCTTTGCAGTCGATGAGATAAAAACGAGATCAGCTATCGGATCAGAGAGATGTAATAAACGTCTGAAGATGCAGTGGGGATGTTCAGCCTTTGTTTGAATTTCTTCCAACATTTTTGAGTTAATTTAGCAAGTAAATATTATTCCCTAGTTTAGGGTATTATGTTGTAAGGCCTGTTTATACAATATAGATCTAATATTAAGCCTGTGACGCACAGATCTCTCACTGCTGTTAATTCTCATTGTGAAGCAGTTTAAATAGTAGTACCCATGTCACTGAAGCTGTCAGCAAGGGTTTTTTATTTATTTTTTTAACACAAGGTAGGCGTAAAGTTCCAGTTCAGAACTGTTGAATAGACTGCTTTTCTTGTTGTTGCAATTACATTCATCAGTTGTTACAGAGGTTGTGACATGTCACTATTGACATGCATGGCAGTACTGAATCGTGAGTATTGGAATGAGAAGGCTATCCTTTTATTTGAATGTCATTCAAGAATGACACACAAGATTCCTGACTCTCTACTAGGTGTAATAAGGGTTTACACGTAGATGCTTAAAACACATCTTTACTGTACTGACGCATTGGGGGCTGTGTTCAGGTGTTGGTGTGCAGCCAAATAGATTGGACGTAGTTTTCCCTCATTCCAGATTTGCAGATTGAGTTGTGACTTAATACAGTTTGCTATTAAGCATTTTGGGTTACCTTAAATGTGTTGCATCTTAACTTGAAGAGTTTATTTTACTGTTCAACACAAGCAATAGCTTTCCTTAAAAGTCTGTTCTTCAGGAAACCAAAAAACTATTTCCACTTACACCCAAAGAGATCCTGACTGCTAGTGTTTGTATAGTTTAATCTAATAAATGGTGTCCGACGACGAGGGGACTTGATTTTGGTTTTAAAAAATGAATTCACTTAGGAAGACTCAACAAATGTTTCGCAATTACCGTAATGCATGTTGGCTGCAAAGTGGATCCTTTCTGCTCGTTTTTCTAACGCCATGTGTATGTCAGACATGGAGAAAGTCTGCCAACAATGCAGCTATTCACAGTCTTAGTGTTTGCAGAAACCTCCTAGATCAACTTGTCTGTCTGTCTCGTGTCCTCTGCAAAGGATAAAAACAACATATTATCATTTATTCCTGTGGTGCTTTTGATAGGCGCTGAGTGAGCACTCTTTCTCCTATTCATTTTTTCTTCGATGTCATACGTCTATATTAGAAATGAGAGAGAAGGGGTTACCAGTATATATCCATCAATAACACAGTCAATATTACCTACAAAGGCAAGCTGTGTAATCAGGTATGTTGAAAACGTAGGTTACTATGAAACATTATCTGTAGGGCATAGTGTCTCAGCTGAAAAAGGACAAGGAAAAAGGACAACAGATTGCATAGTCCACATCGCATCACCGCAGTGCCGATGAATGCAGTTCTACGATGTTTATGGCTAAAATCCATTGCGTTATAAAATGGGACTTGATTCATAACTGCAAATATGAATTCGGTGCCAAGTAATTTTAGTGTTAATTTAATGACCCATCCCGACTGGACCTCTGGTTCTTCATAGGTCTCAACCCAGTCTTAGCTGGATGGTAATAAACTGATCAATAAACAGAAAAGTGTAACCTCAAACTAACCTTTAATCTATCAAACATAAGGAGTAGTCTATCAAGCTTGGGAGAATTACTGTTGGGGAATAACCTGTATGTAACTCTTTTTATACTTAAAAACTGTAAATTCATTCTTCATCCCCAGTTTGTAATGGCGATCTCAAGCCTTAGAGAAAGCAGTGCAGTTGTAATGGAGATTGTGGATTGAAAGAATGTTCGACAGGAGAGTTCCTCTGATGCAGTCTCTAATCTTTACAGGCGATTGGTTACCTTTTAATTCCTTCACCAAATTAAAAGGTGGGGGGGACACAAATGTTCTACATCCATCAAACTATAGAATCAGAAGCCAGTGGGTATTGATTAGAAGCCAGCACACCTTGTTGTATACCAAAATGCTTTATTTGTGCCTGGCCTTGTTTCCCCAGTGCGCCACGCTTAAGTGTTCATCCTGAGAACTCCAATAAGAAAGGGCAAGCATATGGCTTTCAGTCTATCTAGGTCACCCCTGCTTGTGAAATGCTAACCTTTTTGCTGGCAGCAGTTGGCAATATTGAGAAACCCTGTCCTGTAACCGGCAGTACTCCTCTTTTTATTTTCTTAACATTTTGAAAACCGTGCTTCACTGAAGGCATCTCTTCACGCACAATCGGTTTGTCTTTTAGAAGTTCTTTATAATTAAATATTTTTGCAGGAATTTTTTGTTGGATGGGTGAGAAAGATCAGCAACGTGATCCCCATACTAATGAGTAACTTGCAATTGAAAACCTATTTATTTAGCCTTGTCTTTCCCCTTTCCCAATTGTTTTTTTTTTAAATGTACCGTGTATTGATGTTTTTTTGCATTGACAAGACGTCATGAAATGCTGTTGTGTTGAGATCACTATGCAGGGCATCTGAGCTTGAGTGCACATTTTGGACAATTCCATCACAGTGCCTCAACTGGTTATTGCCTCCCAAGGGAAAAACTGCATTTCCCATTGCCCCATAGCCTGCAGCATTTGAATGCTAAAACCACTGTGCCTGCTTTAGATTCACCGGGTTAATGCACTGGCACACCAGTTTATCCAGCCACCGTGGCGGTTATTGACGAGGTCATTATTTCTGGCTAATTAGTAAGTATGTTGCTGTTGCAACGGCTGACGTGAAGATGGAGCGCTTGAACGGTGAACAAGCCACAAATAAGTCCTAGCTGTGTGATGCATTTTCTAAAGCTTTAACTAAAGGTCTGTTGAAATTGGAACGCAACATCATAATTAACTTTTATATTTGATGTTGGAAATTGAATGCAGCCGTTCTGCTGGCCTCATTGATTTGTAAAGAGACTGCTGTTTGGGTGCTGCTAATTCACCTGGGCTGGGGTGAGGGAACCCTGTGCCCCTACTCCTCAATTCTGGAGCACTGTTCGGCACTGTAATAAAAAGATGCTAGCTGTTTTCTTTCCATGCTCGTGACTGTCTACATCTACACACTGAGAATAGTTTGTGTACCAAGGCTGTGTAACCCGATCCTGTAACCATGCATTCCTGTTTATTACAGGATGTAATCCTCTTTGAAATCACCGATCCAGTGATTTATTAGTTGGTATTTAGATCCATCACTGCTTAGATCAATTGAATACACCTATTTTATCTTTCGAAAGAGTATTTATACATGCATGTTACATGTCCCTGGGTCTTTACCGAACTATACAGCAATTCATTTCAAATTCGAATGCTTGGACTGGTGAATATTTTATTTAGTGGCCATAGACAATCCCAAGGCTTACGAGAAGTGCTCCAGGATAATGTTCTTGCAAGAGGGTTTGTTACACATTCAGAATATGGCTATGCTTAAAATAACATTTCATTATTTAAACTACCGTGAAAATCTCTGATGTGATGCACAAACGTTACCACATTAAATATTTACAGTGCTGTGCCAAAATGTAAATTTTCATAAAATATTGGGAAAGGATTAAACTGTACGTGTAGGAATCCATTCAAATGCATCACTGATGCATTTTACTAAAGCTGTTAATAATTATTGACATTACTGTAAGCAGTTTGCCATATTAATATCACATACGGTTTTGGAGGGTTTGTGTTTTTGCATTCGTTATGTGTTGCATTACCACTTTTTTTTTCACCTAATTCATTATGAATTATAAAAGGATCTTTTAATTGAGTTGTTAGCAAAACATTTTCAACTAATTGCTCATCGTTTGTTAGACCATGGATTAAAGGACACACTTCCACAAACACATACTTTATCATTCATACAGCATTATTTCAAATGGAATAGTATTTAGTATTTTTACAGTGTTGCATTGTACATGTGCTTCTGCTGTGCCTTACAGCTGTCCTGCTCCAGTGAGGGGGGTGTGATTCGCCAGATATTTTGGTTGCAAATATTTATGGCTTTACAGTACAATATTTTTGAAGTTCATACCGCAGGGTTTTTTTTCTTTTTTTTTGTAGGGTGTTTTGTAAATAATTTTCCGTTAGGTCACAGAATCGACGTTCAGCAGTTTTTTCATTCAGCCATTTTATCTTGTTGTTTAGGAGAGGAGGTGGAAGGCATTCCTTTGAAAAGGGGCAGTGATGTAAACCAATCACATGACAGACTGAGACTATTGCCCGGTGGTGTGAGGATGTTTTAACCAATCACCATAATTTCTAAGCACTGATGTATATAGTTGACCCCAGCAGTAGAATATACTGCATAAGTTAGTTGGTAACAGTACAAAGTAACATAATAAGCATTTAAAGTGAGTTCTAATGCCATTTCATTTCCCTTTCACTAGGGTGTAACTTACTGTGGTGAAAGTTCAGCCAGTAGCTTGACCATGGCTAATGTCCCGTGGCACGAGGAGGTCATCCACTTTGTACAACAGCTTGCTGACCAGCTACCCGACTACGAGATCGCCTCCGAGCACGAGCACTCAAACTGCCTCCTGATTGCGCACAAGAAGGTAAGAGCTCTCTCTAAAACCCCTCATACTGTTACGTATTCAAATACATACAAATAAACCACTTCAATACGTGGCTCAATACAATACTCACAGAACACCCTCCCATCTAAAACCATCCAGGGGGATGAAGCAGCATTTCTAGAGCTCTTGTAATAATATAATCCGTTTCCTTCTCGAAGGACTGTTGTTGAGTTTGTATATTGAACACTTACTGATGTTCGATTTAATGCGTGGGAACCAAAACTACTTAAATTATTAATGAATTATGCTTAATTGAGCCATCGGTTCTAGACGGCAGATAAATTAATCATTTTAAATAATTACACAGTTCTGTGGCATAGAACAGGATTTGTAACTCTGGTCTCATTTATAATGCAAATCTCTAAGGGGGGCAGTTCTGGGGGTATTTTCAATTGATTTTAATCAATTTTCTGTTGCACTGTATTTAAATACATGAAAATAAAACATTGGTTTGTATTGCCACAAAAACAAGTGAAGATCCAAACTACTATAAGTGCAATAAAAGCGGTGACCAGTCTTGTTGAAGTAATGGATTTTAAAGCTTTGGCAGGGCCAGCTTGCGTTTTTGCACACTTTGAAAGTCAGCAATGCATTAAACAGACATGGCATGCAATGTTCAAGATATAGGCGTTCTTCAAACCCCTAGTTTAAATGATCTTAATAGTGGCAGTCTTAATTGTCCTGTACTGATGTGGCTTGGGACTGAACATATTGAAGTACCCTCTAACTGGGAATAGTGTATCTGGACTATTGATGCAAGAATCTACCAAGCAACTGGTGCCCACCCAGTCACAATAATCTGCCCTGAATTTGCTTATTTTGTTACTGTTGCCCAATTCATTTTTCATGTAGAATAGCAATTACTGACTGGCAGGGAATAACCAGCTCTCAGCAGATGAAGGTGCCTAGACTGCTAATGATGTCTCCAGTGAATTACAGATTGTCCGTAGACCCCCGCCTCACTCAGGTGTGACTGCTTTAACAGTAGCTGTAGGTGGAGATGGAATTGGTACATTGTCTCTGGCTTTGTCTGACTGCCCTCAAGAACAGGATGTCAGGTTACTGGCCACTGAGGATTTTCATTCTGAGAGAAATTCCCATCAAAGCGGCTTAGCCTCAGAGTGCACACCCACCCTGTACAGTTTTAAAGTATTTGCTCAACAGAATTGTTGCACTCGCGCAATGTGCTGTGTTATAATAACTTACTGCTAGGAGTTGTTTTTAAAAAGGTGTGTTCCTATGGGACTAAAAGTGCTGCAAAGCATGCACAACTTTACAAAATGTGAAAAGATCAAAGGAGAAGTATGCTGCTTTTAAAATAAGTCAGGGGTAGAAATATTTTATAATATGTACCATATGATCCCATTATAGGTGATTGCAGAGGAAATTGAAAAATAACTGTTAATAAATGTTGGCCAGTAGACCAGCAGGAACTCAATTTATTGGACAAAGAAAAATGAGTTAACTTTATCTTGCTGTATTTAATTTAAGTATTGCAGCTACTGTATTACCTGAAAAGTCATAATTCTGCCACCTGAGAGCCCTACAGAACAGGTCACAAGGACACACTTCCATCTCCAGTGAATGTATTTGATGCAGCTGAAATTTCTTTTATTTTATTACACGGCAGCCAAGGGTTCCATTCTTTTTCTATAGGAACGTGTTTGTGACTCTGATTAATGCTGTTCTCTCAAACACATTTTGCAGTAGCTTTTGTCCTGAAAGAAATGATAAAAAAAAAATGCCTTCAGCTGGAGTTCTGTGTTTCCTGTCAAAAGTATTACAAAGCTATTGTCCATTTTAGTACACTGTGATCTGTCATAGACGGGCTCAACTCTGGTACACTGTCAATATTTCATCTTATTGGTTTGTCTTCCTTCCTTCCTTCGGGAGTCCTGGCTTTCTTCCCCTGTCTGGTCATTGCTCCCCTGGTTTAATTTACACAGGGTATGGAAGCGCTGTGCTGTGCGTACCTGGTAATCTTTTTAAGCTTGTTTTTTTTTTTTTTTTTTTACACCCACCACAGCAACATCCAAGTAACTTATGGGTTCTCCTGTGCTTTGATCTTCATGATCCCTCCTTTTATACACATTGTATTATATCACAACCAGATATTGGGCTTTCAAAAGCTCCAAGGAGCTTAAATCTTTCTGGTGTGGTTTTACAAGGACACCAGTGGGGTTTAAAGGCCAGCGTGTTTAAAGCTACAAAAGGTTGACTATTGCAGAACACTGTAGCTTTTGCATACTTGTCATTCATTAACACATTCAGGTCCATTTTAAAGGGGTGCAGCTCATGAAATAATTCCACCAACTTTCCCTGTCGTGGTCTTCCATTCTCTATGTAGTTGTGACAAGTTTTGAAAGAAGCACATGTTACAGCAAAAGCATACTGTTTTACTTTCAGGTAGTCTGTTGCACATCCTGGGTTATTTAACTGTATTATTAAATTAATCTTTCAGGGAACACTGATTTTACCCATACCCAAAAGTTTCTACAGCAACATAGACCCCAGGTGCCTTTACCAGTCATTGGCCAATGGGGATGTTTTTGTATATCTTGGACACTAAAATGGAATACATATGACATAAATGTCAACTTCTTCAAGGCCACATGAACATATTTTGCAGCCTGCAAGCTGACAATTATAGCGAGAGGGTTACATGACATCAAGGTGTAAACAATTCTGTTTACAAAGAAAATTTCCGCTAGACCTAATGCTAAAGTAATCCCAAACAGCTTTTTCTTTTTTTTTTTTTTTTTTAATTAAAAGTTTTATGGTTTGTGAGGATCTTGCATTGGTTTGAATCAAATGATACTGAATATTGGAGCAATGTAACCCGGATACACTCGGAACGATTGCAAACACCACTAAAGATGATGTGAAAAAAGCAGTTAAGTGACATTTGATGCTTCTTGCTCCTTAATATCGGCTCGCTATATATACTGTGAGCTTGTCCAATTCCAAGTGAAGTCATGTTAGCCCTGGTTTGCAGCAGATTGCAGGTAGCATAAGGACGCTGAAATGACTCCCTCCTAATTGCAGCTATGATTTCAGATGTTGGATAGAGCATTTGCTCTCACCTTTTTGTGCACAGTTTGGAACTGATTAAACTTGCTTGAGGCTCATAACTCAATGACCTGCAGTTGTAGTCCCTGTGGAAGTGCATTGATTTTTGTCAGTCCTCAGAGGCAGGCAGTGGCTGCACTGTACAGACAAAGGGGTACTGTCTGCACTAAAGCTGCTTTCATTAGTTAATGCTGTTGTTCTTTTAAAAAAGGAAAACGTTTTGCTTTATTTATTGAAACCTGAAACTGTAGTGAATTAAAGTGGAAGGGGTTGTGGCCAGGAAGTGACATTATAAAAGGCACTAATTTATTGGGCCAATCATATTAGTGGTGTGAAGGCTGTCATAAAATGAAATACAATAGGGAGGAATTGAGATTAGGCTTGGAAAAAAAAAATGGATGCCGGAATCTTTTCTTCCAGTGCAGAGATGAAGCCTGCTCTGCTTATGCTGTGTCATTGTTGATAGATCACGCCTCTGTTGCATGCAAATTGTGAGCGAAATATAATCAATGCAACTAATGTGTTTATCTCCATGTCTTTTCACAAGTGTATTAAGAGGGCAATACGTCTTTGCTTTGAGGAGCTCAGTCTTGTCTAAAACAGATCTTTATCAATGCAAGGCAGGTTGAAAAGTGGTACCAACGAGTTGCATTTATTGTTAATGTTGTATGGATTACAGACTGCACTAGCTTAACTTTGTCAGGACTTCAGCATACTGAAGCAGAGAGAGTGCCATAGCAGGTTTCTGCTCTGCTGCAGTGTGAAGTGAGCATTCCATAATGTTTACACAGGTAATTCTCTCACACTTCTGGAGTTGTGGCAGCTTTAGTTTTCACACCAGCATTGATAAATTGCTTAAGAAATGGGAGCAGAGCCCAGAGCAGTGTTTTAGAGAACTAGCTGGAGCGTGGACTGTCTGATTCGAAGGGTTGCCAGTACCGCTCTCCGCCTTCCTAGTCCATCAGACTTCCAGGCTGCCTTGGTTGTGGGTACTGTACCTCGAAGTAGCGGTAGACATGGTCTTTTTTTTTTATGGTTGGTTTAGCTTACATTGAAGGTATTGCATAATCCAGACTACAGGGATATAGTGAATTGCTTGAAACTACTGCATGTAGAATGGATACAAGTTACTCCACATACTTTGAATACAAGTCATGATGGCAAACTTTTCCATGATCCAGCCACCTGTTATTTATAATGCATGTTCGGATAAATTAAAAGCCAGCATTGAGATATCAGTGGATGCAGACCTTGCTATAGAGCACTTTAAAGGGATGGAAGTAAGACTCCCGTTGCACAGCAGTTTAATCCATTCCTGTGAGTTTAGTAAAACACACCTGAGCTTGTTACTTCTCCATCCCTGCTTTAATGGCTGTTTTCATTAGAAGTAAAATTATGTTTAAAAGCCTAAAGGATTGGCAATAAATGGAGAGTCTGGCTAATCAATTTACTTCATCTAAATTGCGATTTTAAACATCAACAGCGTTTAGCGGTCTATTTCATCTAGACGGAGCCTAGTGAAGTCTGTGCCTCCTTGTCATTCTCTGGTAGTTGCTGGAAATCAAAGAATGGAGACTTGGAGAGGTATAGGTTTTGTGCTGAAGCATTATTTTCTTTTAATTGCAGATTGTTTCTTTTAGGAGCCCCTGACACCAGGGACCAGTAATCTGTTCATAGAGCTTGTACTGTTCATAGTTCTTACTCTGTAGCTGTATTGGCACTTACATCCAGGAAAAAATGTACAATCATAAAAATCATTACAGTAAATGATTCAGTGTTTTTTTTTTTTTTTTTACAGCACACTGAAAGTATTGTTTTTTAAAAGTTTTATTGTTTGGATGTTTGTTTTATATAAAAGCTTTTGAGGCTCAACTTCAGTTCTTGCCATTTGAATGTCGTTTAATTCACCAAACATTAAAATGCGTGTGTTACTTGTTCTGTTTTCTTGTAGTTTAAAGTGGATGGCGAGTGGAGAACATGGATAGACTACGAGAGGTTCCAGGAGCTGATGAAGGAGTATGAGGAGAGCGAGGGTGCCAGGGTCTTCTCTGCAGCAGACTACATGGCCAGGACTCCGCAGTGGGCATTGTTCGGTGCCAAGGGGAGGGGCTTCGATCCAGCAGATACCCGCTTCCATCGGAAAAACAAATCAAAGGACATCTCCGGCTGCTGATGTCCACTTTGTTGATCTGCCTCTCTGCTGCAAACAGAATTTAAGCTGTCCACAAAAACACACATTTTTTTATGTCTCTGGTTTTATTGCATGATATTGAACAGTTGTTATACCAACACTAAATTAGCTTTAGGATGTGGTTATGAATGGATAACGATATTCACATTTTGCTCAAGGCATTTTTCTGATGCAGTTTGGAAATGTTGCAAGCAGGTGTGGATATTGCAGCAGCTATTTGCAAACAAGGGAGCTGCTATTCCAGGTTCTCTTTTGT
Organism: Acipenser ruthenus; assembly: GCF_902713425.1. Classification (NCBI taxonomy): domain Eukaryota; kingdom Metazoa; phylum Chordata; class Actinopteri; order Acipenseriformes; family Acipenseridae; genus Acipenser; species Acipenser ruthenus. The sequence goes on from NC_081214.1 coordinate 4,285,911, forward strand.
TTTGAACTGCTCAACAGTCCGGTGGGTTTTAGCAACAGTTCACGGCACCGCAATGATGATTTGAGAACAATTATTTTGCTTTGGAACCTGATTCTTTGCTTCAGAAATTCAGTCCTCAGTGACCTTGCAATGGAGACCAAATCCACTAAAGGCAAGATGTTCCCTCAAAATGTAATCTGTATTTTTAACTTTTTATAGGGAAACTTGTTAGAGATATAGTCACCTTTTATTGTCTTAGCTAGACAGTACTATGCAGTTTCCAACCTGGACTTATGGCCAGTGCATCTCTTTGGTTGTACAGTGCTGTTTCTGTTCATTTAATGTTTTGGATAGTGAAATTCAATCTGAGTGTATTTTTTGGAGCCCACAAGCTTTCATTCCCCCGTTTAGTTTTGTTGCATTTGTTGCTTTTTTTTTTAAAAAACATTAGAATTGCTTCATTTCACCGTCCAGATATGCTCGATCTAAATAATTTGTTTCTGCTGTTTTTATTTTCGGAGGAGACAGGAACGTCATTTAGTGCCACATCAGTGTGGAAAGGACTACGAATATACAGTTCCACTTCAGGTAATTTCTGACACATTTCCAACTGCATTACGTAACCATTCTCTGAAACTCACTCTCATCTATTCTACCACCACCAGAGCTCAATTCAAACTCGGGTTGCTAGAGTGTAAACTAGTTTCAACATTGCAACCCGGTTTGATCATCTGCTGTTGACAACCTTGCTGCAATGAACGCTTCTAAAGAGATCTTTAATGAGCTGATTAACCCAGCGTGAGGTTCAGGTGCAGTTATCGTATTAAATTGTACGGAAGCTGCTAGCACTTGAATACTTAAGAAAGGGATGCTCATGGATGGTACCATTGCACATCAGCCTCTTGAAATGGCCATTTAGTCAGTCTGCTTAATTACAGCATCCCTGCTGAATCCCACCCTATTAAGAGATGTAAGACCCCTTGATTTTGAAACGGGAGTAATTGATCCATCTTTGTTGGGTGTTCTTTGGTTAATGTCAGGTGAAGAGAGAGTACAGGGCTGCATTTATTTGAACGGCTTTTATTAGTACAGAAGTGGATGCGAGCTAGAAAACTAAAACGGTATCAATGCTGCAGATCACATCCATTAGGATCACCTGTTTAAAAAATACAATAAAATAAAAAGAAAGTCTCCATTGTGTGAGCTGCAATACCTGCCTTAATCTGCGAGGTTCCATTAGTATATGGAGCAGAATTTGAGATCTGTTTACTGCAGACCTGTATTAAAACTGCATGGAGACAGGAGGGGAGGTCATTTTAAATAAACACACACTGTTTAGCTTTAGGGGAAAAGTGAGCTCACTGATACTGCTGAAGAAACTCCCATATGTGTTTTTTTATAAATACTTTTTTTGTCTTTTTCTTGTGTTTTTTGATAATGTTACAATGTGTCAACTAGGAACAGGTTTTAACAGTGAATAAAGGAGCTTGTGCATGTGTATCTGTTTCTGTTTGTTCATTCTGTTCTGATTAATTCAAAGGATTTGAATGGTAACGCTGGGCAAGGCAAAGAGCATGTGGAGGATGCAGATATGAAGGCCCGGGGGGGGGGGGGGGGGAGGGTGAGCAGCCTTCCACATTGATGCTCATTTCCCAGGCGGTTGTGTCACAGTTGAAAGGCGCACTGTTCATTTATTCTGAAGGTAATTGTGTTTTAATAATCCCTTTGACTGATAAAAGCAGTGTTTTACAAGCAAGTGTTGCCTAGTTACTAATACAGTAATCCGTTGCCTATCCGACTGCGGTGGGACCAGAGTAAGGGCGGAGATGTAAAAAGGCGGATGAGTGAATCCTGTTTTAAATACCATTATACACAGCTGTAACAATTACTAAATTCACACAATTACTGTTTTGAGATTCAGCTTTTATTAAGGAGCTCCCCAACATTCCTTGTTTAGAAAGATACAGGTCAATAATAAACTAACGTTGCTGAAGAGATTGATCATGGCGGACATGTGACCGTACTGCTTTTTATCGGCTCACAATTCCCAGAGGGCCTCGTAGTGTTGTGGCCTAATGTGCTACTTTTCAATTTGAACTACAATTGTTTTTATTTTTTAACCCTTTGACACTGATAGCTCAGCAGTTCATCACGGCTAACATTTGGAATTCTCTGACTCCTAAGTGGATACATGTAGTTCTAGTTTAATGTGCTGTCCTGCCTAAATTGAGGGAAACTCATGAGATCAGCTACACTGGACTGAATGTCCCAACACTGATACTTCAGTCCTTCTCTGAAAAGACAGCAAGTGACTTGATTTGCCTTGAGCTGCTCCTAAGACTTTCTCCTATTTAATGGGTTTGTGTGGTTTACCATGCCTGCCATTAGTTTTACTACAATCATCTTGGGTGATGTCTTAAACACAACTTAGAAAATACTGGCAGACAAGAAAAGCAATTACTCGTTCCCTCGCAGAAGTCATCCTATTAGTGGTTCAAAGACTAAATAATAGCCTTTTATTGATCCATGCTGTGCTACTGATAGGCTTTCACGCCCCACAAAATGTGCCTTCAGTTACAGATCGAGAGCCACCGCTGAGTTGCAACAGCGTACCTGGAGAAACTAAAACAAAACAGCAAGTGATTTACAAGATTGCTTTCCTGAATTTGCGAATGGCTCTGGGTAAACACTGCAGGACCATGGCTTTGGTTTAAAAGAAGGTAACAAAGAAAACGCATTTGATTTCAGATTCAGGCTCAGACTCAACAATAAAGGAGGCCCATTCACCCACACTGCTATGATGTTCACAGTACAAATCTAGGTTAATGTACCCTCCCTCTTGCAATTTAAATCAATAGGCACCTCAGGGGTTTCTTTACTAAAGCCAGATATCTTGGCATTTCTCTCTCTGGCACATCAATACGGTTTTAATTAGTCTGTTGTGTGTGTTTTTGTTTAACAGGGATAGAAAAGCAGACCAGTGTCAAAGATAATTTAGTCCATCAACGTTCTAAGGTTGAGTGTACAAAATGACTGTCATTGTCATAATATACTGTTGTTCCAAAACTGGGCAAAGGACTTTTGAAAACCCTGTTAACCAACAGAGAGAGCTGCTGCAACCATCTCTCCACCCACAGCAATGTGCTCACTGAATGTGGCTGGAATAAAAAGTCATACTTTTGAAAACAATCTGTGTCCTGCTACAAGGAAATGCAGACTGTTTTAGGACAGATTTTTGAACTTTGTAAAACCAGCATTTCCAAACTGCTTAAGTAGCCATGGGCCCTAATTAATGAAACCGTGTAGATAAAAATCCCAATATACGTACTTTGTACAGTGGCAGACAAATAGTAATTACTGACCTCAAGAGACCTGCTGCACGACATCAGTTAATCATAAGTACAAGAAGATGGGAGAAGAAAGATTACCCAGACGTGGCTGGGAATCAGGTTTGCTTTGAGAGCAGGGGTGGGTTTTCACTGTTACTTCTTTAAAGAGCTTCACATAGAATTTCAAAGATTAAGATGGGACTTGTAATAAGAGGTACATATTTGAGGTCTGAAGTGTTGCATATATATCAGTCATACTAGATCATCTTTGGAGCTACAGTGCCTTGCGAAAGTATTCGGCCCCCTTGAACTTTGCGACCTTTTGCCACATTTCAGGCTTCAAACATAAAGATATGAAACTGTAATTTTTTGTGAAGAATCAACAACAAGTGGGACACAATCATGAAGTGGAACGAAATTTATTGGATATTTCAAACTTTTTTAACAAATAAAAAACTGAAAAATTGGGCGTGCAAAATTATTCAGCCCCTTTACTTTCAGTGCAGCAAACTCTCTCCAGAAGTTCAGTGAGGATCTCTGAATGATCCAATGTTGACCTAAATGACTAATGATGATAAATAGAATCCACCTGTGTGTAATCAAGTCTCCGTATAAATGCACCTGCACTGTGATAGTCTCAGAGGTCCGTTTAAAGCGCAGAGAGCATCATGAAGAACAAGGAACACACCAGGCAGGTCCGAGATACTGTTGTGGAGAAGTTTAAAGCCGGATTTGGATACAAAAAGATTTCCCAAGCTTTAAACATCCCAAGGAGCACTGTGCAAGCGATAATATTGAAATGGAAGGAGTATCAGACCACTGCAAATCTACCAAGACCTGGCCGTCCCTCTAAACTTTCAGCTCATACAAGGAGAAGACTGATCAGAGATGCAGCCAAGAGGCCCATGATCACTCTGGATGAACTGCAGAGATCTACAGCTGAGGTGGGAGACTCTGTCCATAGGACAACAATCAGTCGTATACTGCACAAATCTGGCCTTTATGGAAGAGTGGCAAGAAGAAAGCCATTTCTTAAAGATATCCATAAAAAGTGTCGTTTACAGTTTGCCACAAGCCACCTGGGAGACACACCAAACATGTGGAAGAAGGTGCTCTGGTCAGATGAAACCAAAATTGAACTTTTTGGCAACAATGCAAAACGTTATGTTTGGCGTAAAAGCAACACAGCTCATCACCCTGAACACACCATCCCCACTGTCAAACATGGTGGTGGCAGCATCATGGTTTGGGCCTGCTTTTCTTCAGCAGGGACAGGGAAGATGGTTAAAATTGATGGGAAGATGGATGGAGCCAAATACAGGACCATTCTGGAAGAAAACCTGATGGAGTCTGCAAAAGACCTGAGACTGGGACGGAGATTTGTCTTCCAACAAGACAATGATCCAAAACATAAAGCAAAATCTACAATGGAATGGTTCACAAATAAACATATCCAGGTGTTAGAATGGCCAAGTCAAAGTCCAGGCCTGAATCCAATCGAGAATCTGTGGAAAGAACTGAAAACTGCTGTTCACAAATGCTCTCCATCCAACCTCACTGAGCTCGAGCTGTTTTGCAAGGAGGAATGGGCAAAAATTTCAGTCTCTCGATGTGCAAAACTGATAGAGACATACCCCAAGCGACTTACAGCTGTAATCGCAGCAAAAGGTGGCGCTACAAAGTATTAACTTAAGGGGGCTGAATAATTTTGCACGCCCAATTTTTCAGTTTTTTATTTGTTAAAAAAGTTTGAAATATCCAATAAATTTCGTTCCACTTCATGATTGTGTCCCACTTGTTGTTGATTCTTCACAAAAAATTACAGTTTCATATCTTTATGTTTGAAGCCTGAAATGTGGCAAAAGGTTGCAAAGTTCAAGGGGGCCGAATACTTTCGCAAGGCACTGTATATATATATATATATATATATATATATATATATATATATATATTTCACTACATTTCGGCTACAGAAAAAACATGTTCTAGTGTTTACTCTTGAATTAACAAGGCTTGTGATTTTTTAAGAGGCAATGCTCTATAAAGTGGCGCAATTCCCAATTATGTTGGCTGCCAATGTTCTTATAAAGCCACCTGGTGCATCTGATTTGCCCAGGAATTGTGATCTGTTATGTAAATACAGCAAGCTGGTTGCATGTGATTCCATAAAGGAACAGGTTGCCGTAACAGTATGTTCCTTTTGATCATCCCATGATGCTTCCATATATCTGTTTTTGAGCAGGCTCTGTCTGTACAGTATAGGTTTCTGCGAAGAAGTAAATCTGTTTTTTTAATTCGCAGTAAAATGAACGTTCCCGTTTATTATTTTGGTGTGTTAAAATAGTTTACAATTCCCTCAAGTTACCGTGCGGCAATTGAAAAGTCATTTATGGTACCTACCAACAAAAGATATTCACCTCCTCCAGAGTTAATCTTCCCATTGATGTTCAACTGCTTAATAGCTTTTTTTTATATTCCCCTTACTATTTTATGGTGTTTGCCAGGGGTTCATTTGTAAACAAAAAGGTACCGGATCTGGGATCCGGTGCGGTCCGGCACAAGTTAACCCCTGGTGTTCTGTTGCTCCAATATTGAGTAACTGCCATGTTTCTCTATATCTGGTTTTAAGCTTGCCTAAAGAAAGTGCCGCTGCTTCCTGTGTTTCATGGGCACATTTACAGTTCTGGTAAGGCGCCATACTTCAAGACCCCTTCGCTCGTCAGGTTCAAACTGAAACTCACTGCAGCTCGACAGGGGTTTGAGGATAATTGGAGTGTACAGTGTGGAGAGTCAATTATCTGAACTGTCTGAATACCAACACTGATCAGCATGAAGATGGGGTTTGGTTGGAGATGCTCCCACTGTATATTTTGGTGACATAATGAACTGAACAGTTGACACACCGCAGTAACTTCGGCATTCGTACAGCAGTAACATTTTGCAATCAGACACCTTTGACTCAAGTTGTAGCCGAACAACCTGGAAATACTGTGTTACAACCCTGCCTGCCTTTCAATGTCAGTAGGGGTTTGAAAACCATACTGCTGAAATATTTTCCAAAAGCCCAAATGTTAACAGCATATCTTGGCAGTGGACAGTGCTGAAACACATAACTGAACATGTTTTTCAAATCTATTTGAGGAAGACTTGATTTTAATAAATAACAGTAACCAAATCCCCTCGATTTCATTTATGTTTCCCACACTAATGTAGCAACCAATACTCAGTCCCACTGTAGTGCATAACCCTTATAAAATATAAATTGCTAATGTCACCTCTTAATATTAATAATTACAGTGATATTAATATCATGCACAGTACAGCAACAGTTCTGTGTGTGGTTAGAATATTAAACCATCTGCATAGATATATGGCTGACTCCCTATAAATATGCAAATAATTGGCTCTGCAGTATAACTGCTTGAAAGCACATTCAGTGCACAGCAGATACAGAAGGGAGAAAACACTTGGCTGTTTTCCTGAACTACTATTTCAATGGATGTTAATACACCGGACACTGATTAAATACTTTTTACCTATAACCTTCCATAGCAAAAAATGAATAAGACATTGACGGCAAGGTTCACAGACCCCAGTTAACACTAATCTTGGACTACTCCATGTTAATTTAGGCTCTAAGATTAGAGCTAATCCAGGTCTGTGAAACTATCTTCAAATTAATTTGCACACCTCCCTGGTACATGGATTACTCTAGATTTAAAAAAGAAAAGAAAAGGTATCCATTAAATCCCTGCAATAAAGGAAACATAACCGCAGTACTTAAGGCACAGCTTTTAGTAAGGAGTTCCACCAGATATACTGCTTTGAGGCAGGTTCAACCATATACAGTCCTCTAAGAACAGCCACTTGACATTTCTAAGCAAAGTGCTTTTCATGTTCAAATTCATGAAATTCCATCAGACCCACTTTACACTGCCCTTGAATTCTCTCAGTGAAGAGACAACATTACCATGTATTACAGCTAAAGATATCAGTTCACTAAAACTGTATGGAAAAGGCATGCAATTCCATCTTGGGTGACGTTGATACACCCCTTGATGGAATAGCAACCTTATTACCTAGAGTCTAGTGTACAGCTCTGGCCAAAAGTTTTGCATCACCCTATAGAATTAATTAATTTTGCTTCATGAAGTTGAATGAAACCGTATGAATAATGTTACATTAACTAATTGAATTACATACCACGTTTGTAACCGTTTTCCATATACTTAATGAAAAACTGACATTTTGAAAGCTAACATGAAATACTGTACTACCATTATGGCTTCCGGTAGACTTTTGCAATATCATTTTGTAGTTTATTTGATTACATAGTGTTTTAATAAAATATATAAATTATGTTCATATAGTTGTTTTTCTATCCTCAAATTATAGGCCATAGCTTTACATAAATGACAAAAGGTACAAAAAACAGTACTGAAATCCACCAACCTTTTGGTCATTAGAATTATGATTATAAAACACTGCATTTGTTGGAAAAATAATACATTATATTATGTATTCTCAATACTAAATGTTTTTTTGTGTGTTTTTGGGCTTCTCTCTTAGTTTGCTTATAGCCCACATCATGATCCTCTGCTCACTCTTGTGTTATCTGAATGGGTTTTCATATTGTCTGGCTAGCTCTGAACCAAAATAGCTGAAGGACAAACATGAATTCTGTCAGAGACCACAGCCTCATTTGCTTTGCACTTCAAATATATATCTCTGTGTGTGTGTGTGTAGCAGACTATTTCTGTACGTTGCCTGCCATGTCTCTAAATGCAACCCAGATGCATCTCTTTTGTAACCAGTGTGTTGTCGTCAAGCAGTCAAAAGCAACTGTCTCCGCGGTTGGATTCGGATAAGAAAGCTTGGCAGTCCTGACGCATCCTGAAAATAGGCTTTCTCCCTGGAGCTCCTACTGTTGAAATGTGCATTTCACTGGAACAAACACTGAGTGCCAAACGTCCAAGCCGGAACCATGAGTGCTCGCTTGAAGACGTTTTCCTCCCAGCTTCACCTAGGCAGCTGCCTGGCTGTGCTCTAACCCTGTCCCCCGGATTCAGGTTTAGTATGCTATGGTGGATCTTTCCCAAACATTCTGTCCCTGACTTGAATTGATGATTCTAAATAATAATCTCAGTGGGGGGTTATCACTGAACAGCTGGTTACTGTATAAGAGGGCATTACTTAAAGAAGTCTACGTGTAGTAATGAAATGCAGTGTTCGTTGTTACTGCTGTACCTTGCTCCACATAAACATGTGATATATTATTATTATTATTATTATTAGTTAATGTTGTATATAATAAAAGCGTTACCCATATTATTTTAATATATGTTGATGTCTTTTAATGTATGCACACGATAATTCTTTACACATCTTCTGGGTGCATCATGTTTAGGACATGCAGTGATTCTAAACATCCGCAATGCATTGTCATGTTATTAGCAATGGAAGTATTACAGTAAGCATATAGGAATTTGTTGTAACATTGTGACAGAACATAAACAAATTTGCGATAATCACGGGTATAATGTGCAACATTGATAATTAAATCTACAACTCCAATGACTTCAGGCAAACAGATTATGGCGTTTTTGTAAATTGCAATTTAATTTAAGCTGATTTTATGATGTAAATATGGAATCCATCCAGAAAGTGACTTTAAATGCACTATTAAATATGTAATAAACTCATAATTGAACAGTATTAAGCATCTTCATTAATTTGTGAGGATTTTTTTTTAATTGTGTTTTGTTCTTACGAGATTTCTGTACCAATACAAAAAAGAGGTATGCATCACTTTATAAAATCTAAAACATATTACACAGATCATAACAAACTGACATGTCCTATACTTTCCTCTGTAGCCAAGCCCTTACCTTTCCATTCAATTCAATGGGCAAAGGTGCCAATTCATTACATCTGTTGAATCCAGGCACCTTTACCCTTCCCACTTTCAGAATGAATCAAAGTATTATTATTATTTCTTAACAGACGCCCTTATCCAGGGCGACTTACAGTTGTTACAAGATATCACATTATTTTTACATACAATTACGTTATTTTTTACATACAATTACCCATTTATACAGCTGGGTTTTTACTGGAGTGTCACAAAGACGGCCGGAGTGGGTGGCGTCAGACCAGATGCAGGAAATAAACAGACAGAGATTTGGGGTTTGGTGAAGCTGAGCGAATGCTTTCGCTCAGCATTTAATAAACAGAACCGAAAATAAAAGGTTTGAACACAAAAACACGGGACACGGCACTTCACGCCAAAATAAAGAGACAAACAAAACGTACTAAACACTTAACAAACGGTGCACGGAGAGACAATCAAACACGGGGAGTACAAACACTTATAGATTTCACTTTACTTTCCTACTTTCCTCCTTCTCCTCACCCGTTCTCCACTCTCGAACACCCAACCCCGACTGCAAGAAATGTGCATCTATATATACTATTGTGCTGGGATTCAATTACTAATTAATTATTCACTTGAATCCCAGCACGTGAATTAATTCTGTGCAACCCCGTGCTCACATATTACATTTAACCAGCACGTGAAGTGATTTGTGCTCTCCTCGTGCCTAAATACAAATCTACACTTTTTAAATCACACGTGAAACACAGACCCGTTTATATCCCGTGTACCAATGACTATACACCGACATTTACACACGCACGCAACACACAAATGCACACAGGGACGGGGCACATTGCCACATGGAGCAATCTAGGTAAAGTACCTTGCTCAAGGGTACAGCAGCAGTGTCTCCCACCAGGGATTGAACCCACAACCCTCTGGTCAAGAGTCCAGAGCCCTAACCACTACTCCACACTGCTGCCCAGTATTGGAACTAAACCCTCACAAACTGAGACATCATGATCATAATTTAAAAAGCATATCTGAACAGGGCACTAAGCCACAGGATTGATTTCTGCTTGTAACCGTTTTACAGGCTGATCCAGCGGGTTGACAAAAATCAATTTTCAACAGCGATGGCCTGGCTAACCTCGCTTAACTGAGACACACTTCCTCCTAGACACCCCAGACGTGCTAAACAGAACAAATATATCCTGCCCTTTATAAATACAAAGTCGAGGTTATAAACGTCCTTTATACTCACAGCACCTTGACAGCTTTCATTAGGTGCAAGGGCCAGAGTAATGAGAATTTACTTGGACCACAAAAGTGTGCCTGGCATGCTCTCACAATAGATAATCCCGTTTTATTAACTTGATTAGCTTTCCTGATCCACCAATCACACACTCCCAGTTAGGGTGACCAGAGAGCTCCAAGTTCACCTGCATTCAGGTAACTTTTATATTAAGATTACAAGGACCACAGTGCTTTGTGGTGTGAGTCTGAGAACCTGAACTGTCCTATGGTGACCTCGAGCACAGCGGTGCACAACTCTGTCTCAGGAGATCCATTCCAGGTCTTTATTCCAAGCAGGTCCTACATTCGTTAACTGTAGTTGAAACAAAAAACAGTACAGATGTACAGCTATTTGCCATAAGTTTTGCATCATCCTATAGTATTAACAAATTTTGCTTCATAAAGTTGAATAAAATCTGCTGAATAATGTTACGTTAACATACCGCGTTGTAGTTTTCCAGATACTTGACAAAAATTGAATAATGTGACATTTCAAAATCTAACATGAAATAGGCTACTGTACTACTATTAAGGCATTTTTTCGGTGATATTATATTGCAGTTTCTTTGATTACATGATGTTAAATAAAGTATCTTAATTATGATCATATCTGTTTTTTTTTTTTTAACATTCTCAATCATAAAATTCTAAGTGATGCTAAACATTTGGCCATAGCTGTATGTAGTACAAAGCAGAGAAGTTCTGCTTATATAGATAACAAGCCTTGTACTTCAAAATATGTATGAATCACAGTGTGTTAAAAAAGAATGAGGGGCATTAAAATAACCCCTGTGGTTAATCCAATACTCTGATGTCAGCTCCAGCTGTGATTGGGGTGGTTTTTGTAGTGACTCAACAGGTGGCTGATGAGGTTCTGCAGCGGCTCATAAAACAGTGATTTGCCACGGGGCATGTAAATACTAAATTTCACTTTGCTTGATCAATGTGCAGAACCGATCCAGTGCGTCCGACGTGCGTCTCATGTATCCGGTATATGTGCCTGTTTGTGTGATTCATAATTACATTATGCATGCATGTTTTATTGAGTACATTCAAGTTATGTCAAGATGCATTCAGGTAAAGGCGGATGGTTTCACTAAATTCAAACAGCAATACCTTCTGGTAAATGACTATTGTTAAAGCAGTCTGCTGGACTGTGGTAGTTCTAGCTTGGATGTTGTGATCAGATTCCCACTTTATTGTGTAAATGTTTCACAGGAACGTAGTCAAGCATGTTCACAGCTATCTGCATTGAATCTAAATTCCCAAATTAAAATGCTCTTCCTGCAGTAAGCAAGAGCTGTGTTTCCTAAGAGCCGCGTTTCCTAAGAGCCGCGTTTCCTAAGAGCTGTGTTTCCTAAGAGCTGTGTTTCCTAAGAGCTGCGTTTCCTAAGAGCCGCGTTTCCTAAGAGCCGCGTTTCCTAAGAGCCGCGTTTCCTAAGAGCTGTGTTTCCTAAGAGCCGCGTTTCCTAAGAGCCGTGTTTCCTAAGAGCTGTGTTTCCTAAGAGCTGTGTTTCCTAAGAGCTGCGTTTCCTAAGAGCCGCGTTTCCTAAGAGCCGCGTTTCCTAAGAGCTGCGTTTCCTAAGAGCCGCGTTTCCTAAGAGCTGCGTTTCCTAAGAGCTGTGTTTCCAAAGAGCTGCGTTTCCTAAGAGCTGTGTTTCCTAAGAGCCGCGTTTCCTAAGAGCCGCGTTTCCTAAGAGCCGCGTTTCCTAAGAGCTGCGTTTCCTAAGAGCCGCGTTTCCTAAAAGTGGTGTTTCCTAAGAGCTGCATTTCCTAAGGAATTGGGAAGCTGTGTAATAAATCTTCTGAATGAACCCGATGGCAGTGAGCTATGTGCAGATTCTTTATTTAAACAAAGCTGTGAAAATTTGAAATCTGATTCCTTTTGTATAAGCAGCTGTCGTGTGCTGCAAGAGAAGTCCACTACTAAAATAAAAAGCATTTTCTTACTAATAATATTTGAAACCTAAGCCTTGTGATCTACTATGATTTCCTTAATACATGTATACACCTGTAAACCAATGTTTTTCAGTTTAATCACTAAAAATCAATGACAAGAAATAGATTGGGCTCATAGTACAATAATTTATTTTTTTTCTTACAGCAGAAAGCTAATTATATTGGCAATGGCTTTTCACAACCATTGTATCACATGTGCAGTGCTAAATTGGAATGCGTTCCTGGGTGGAATGATATAAGAATTTATTTTAATGGCTGTGTAAACATTGCAAAGAATCTCGATCTTTCACGGCACTGCTAATGCTGTTCTCTGAAACTGAAGGCTACACTGTGACAGTCAATAAGCTGATTTTTGCTGTGTCTTGCGAATGTTTCAGTAATATCATGTAATTGGACACACTGAGCCGACTTCTCTCCCTGGATGTTAGTGCAGGCTGTGTGAGTCATCAGTTAGTTATGAGATGAGAACAGCAGGTGCCTTGGCTTTAGGGCAAAGAGAACTCGCCATTTTCTAAGTGAACTGCTCCAATATTGAAACACAAAAGCTGAGAGATAAACTTAACTGATTTTCTTTATGGAAAAGTAATATAAATACAGTAACACTTTCAGTTAATACAGGGCAGAACATCAGCTATAACTGATCTAAAAACAATGCCAATGATCTATTCGGTAATCAAATTCGGACAAAACTGTTCATGAAACATTTTAACGAGACGTCAATGACAGGGCCCATACCCATAAACGATCATTTCACTTTGGCAACTGCACTGCACTTTACCACATTGGCTTGCAGTTTAGTAGTCATTTCACAGGAATAATTTGAATATATAAACCCAAATGGGTGAATTATGTATGCCCTGTACAATTCATAACATATCAATGGTCTTAATTCTAAAATAATTACCTAATGATTACCGTATAATGACCCTATACTTACGGTCTTGTTTCTATATAATTACTTACAGTATGTGTGGTCTGTTATTAATCATCAATTTGCCTTACTATTATTATTGCTATGGTTGGTTTTTAGTGTAATTAATGGTAAAAGTGCACACAAACTCAAACATCAACAGAGTCAGACTAGTGGTGTTTCATCTGCCTACTTCCAGACTGAAGTCCTCAATTAGTCTGTCCATGTCCCATTCTTCATGTTTGAAAGCTGTTCATGTTTTATGGCATCCAAGGACACACTGTATAGATTTGTGAAATGCTGAAGCATTCCATTATGAGTCCAGCAACAGGAAATGACAGTGCTTTAGAAAAAAAATCCAGCTGGATAGCAAGAAAAATGTAGCACTGGGTGATGTTTAATACATATGCAATTTACATAAGTAAAATGGTTTCTTAGTGTAATTTCTGCTTCTGTTTAGTATAGAATGTCTATTCTGTGGGCTTCAGTAAGTCAAGCTTTGTTTGCACAGGGCAGTCATTTGGCCTTTTTGTTTCTTATCTCAATAATATGTTGATAAATGCGTTCTTGGCTCTCCATAGTCAGATTTACTGTAACCTAGGGAGTAATTCGCAGAGTGGAGCCAAGCGGTTTCCATAAGCTTTTTAGATAATATTCTGTTGAGAAAGTTTTTCAGTTTTTCTTGATTTTGTTATCCAGCTGATTACTACAATGCTAAAGACTATTAGTTTAATTATTGATTAATGATTTTAAAAACAATAGGTACTAAGATGATTACACATGCTACCAAACCTCTTGCAGCAACCTTTGAAAACACGACTAAATATGAAAGATTTGTATTTCTTCTATCAATTTTTATGTTTTTTAAATTTGTTTTTTTAAAGATATTTGATTTAGTTGCAAATGCCCTTTTTCATATAGTGAACCCTTTATCCGAATTTCCCTCTTATCCAAACTTCAGGCTACATTGACCGGCCTCCAAGTGGCACTGTTTGCTATGCAAAAATCATGGTAAAAATTAAGAGAAAATAAAATGACAATTTCACTTACTATTGTCTTTATATAGTATATAGCAGAAGGTTTGTTTGAGACTGCATGCCTGATTTTAGTCACAGTGTTTTTACAATGCAGAGAGAATACAGTAGTAGCAAATACTAGTGTTTAAAAAGTGTTCAGTACCAATTCCCTCAGAGGAGTTCTTTATTTTGGGGGAACAAAATGTTTTTACACATACTTACCTATCCCGTTGTGCATTCCTGTAGCAGAGCTGTCTTACATTACTTGCAGAGCACAGGAAACCTTTAGCCCTCCCACTGTTCCTTGTGGCTGAGCATCCCTTGAGATAGCCTCCAGAAATGCTCTTAATTCAAAAGACTATTAGAATTTGCATTGCTCAGTTGCAAGTTATGTTTTATTTATATTGCCACTGAGTGATTATCCTTCCAATGGTATTCACTATTAATGAAGGTTAAGGTCCTGACATCTTTGTGTTGAAAGCTCCACACAATAAACCAACTGTCCCATTACAGCATTACAATGAGATGGACTTATCTGCCAAAAAATGACTGTGAAATTCTGAAAACTTTCACGGAAGGCATACAGATGCAATTGCTTTGTGCGTGTTGTAGCTCAGTTGCATTTTCTGCTGTTCCAATCTTCAGTGCTTTGGCAATGACAGTCCATTCCAGCTTGTATTTGAGATTATGGAGGGTCTTATTGCTGTAGTTCAATAATGATTTAAGTATGATTTTATAAATCATTTTTTTGTTTGATTGCCCTAGACGTGACACTAACAACATTAACATTTCAGTATTACCTGTCGTAGACTTTATGGAAATGGGGAATTGTCTGAATGACTTTTCTTAACATTATCTCAAGTTTTAATGTAGGTAGAGATCTTGCAAGAGATCTTGCATTATATTATTAATTTGTTTAGTTCAGCCTTTGTAAACTTAACAGGTGTTTTTTTCCTTTTTTCCTTTAAGCAAACGCTTTGGCAATATTATGAGACACGATGGAACATGGACAGCTTTGAAGCCCTACTCTCCTCACATGGCTTTCGTGCTTTTACTCTTTAAACATCTTCCTCTGTCCTAAGGGACACAACGTGCTTTCAATTCTGTTAACACATTAGGCTAAAAACAGCCGTCAATGACATCCATCCCCTCTGGCAAATCAATGATCTAAACAGTAAATGATGCTGCCGTTCCATTATCTCAGCTCCATTTCCTTTTGTTCCATCCAGTGAGACCTGACCAGTGACCCCAGATGGGTGTGCTGGGGATGAGGCTGTCTGTCAGCGGGGAAAATCCATGTGCTGGCTGGTTAGTGTCAGCAACCAAAAACTCTGAAACACAACCATTTGGAACATTACCAGTCACATGCAGACCAGATACGCAGAATGCAATTACTGCACCTGCAAATTTAGAAACCAAAGCATGTACCGGATAATATACAGCTATCACCAAAGGTCTTGCATTACCTAGAATTTTACGATTGAGACATTAATTTATATATATATATATATATATATATATATATATATATATATATATATATATATATATATATATATATATATATATATATATATATATATATTTCACAAATATCAAAACTCAACTGACATGTTAATCTCAGCGGCAATTTCTTCAATTGCCTTGCTCCTTTCATTTTTATAATGCTACTCTCTTTTTCGAATTATACAAACATGGATATTTCTCAATGCACCCACGTTTCCACGTAACTACAGATTCCATTTCTCCAAGTTGTTAGAATGACTTTTATCTCGTGACATCAACAGCAGCGCTTATTGGTTGATTCGGAGCGACTTGTCGCCCAGAATAGAGGGGAGCTATATTCTCACAGTCACAGATGTCCTCCACTTTGGAATAGACTTTCATTTCTTAATTATAATAACGACTTGTTAAAAACAGTTCATCCAGAAACCGCACTATAAATCCTAAAACCGTGCATCAAGTCAGCCAAAAACTCCCTCTAGACTTGAGGTCTCGGTTCGCAGACGCTGTCGTCGGTCATGAAATGTAATTGCACATTAAATTGGTCTACTGAATTAAACACTATCACGCACTCTTAAAAAGACAGACCTGTAGAGAATTACACACATATTGTTCCAAACATAATTTCAAAACGTGGTCGTGGTTGATACACGTTAAAACTTTGCAAGTGATTCTTAGAATTGTTAGCGTTATTGTTTGCAAGACACACGAACGCTAAAACAAGGTGAACTTCCAAGAGTGTTTCTCACATGTCCTGAATTTACTACAGTATACTGTGGTAAAGTGTAGCAAAGTGTAGTATTGCATTATGAACGTAGTAAAAGCATTGCACAGCAAGTAGTACTGCAGTACAGCGGTGGCTAACCATACAGGTGAATGCATGTTACAGGCAAAGGGGGAAACGTCAACATACTATATGGTCGGGACAGCCTAGCATATGTCCCGCGTCCAGATGCATAGGAAGAAAGTCCTGATATTCAACCATAGGAAAAAAAAAAATCATTTATTCGGCACAGTAGAGTTAGTGAAAACCACACGCTGTGCTCTTCGTGAGGCTGACACATCTGCTGATCACTATCTTATACAAAGGTAAGAACGCTTCATTATGTCTATTTTTACTGTCATGTTGAGTTGGGTGGGGGGATACGTATATTATATGATAATGAGTGTTTTTTGCGACTCCTCCAATGTGTATGATGCGTATGACCCCCCTCCCCGGGGAGACGACCGTCCCGCTGAACAGTTTCCAAATGTTGGCTAGCATGGAACTGTTATAACACTCCCATGCAGCACTGCGCCGTCTGTTTCGTTTTTGTGCACCTGGTGTCTCACCTCTCTGGGGCAGGACGGGTTGTTATTGTTTGGTTTTAGGCTTGCCTGGCCTTGACCTTACACTGTAAGCATTGAGACTCCAGTTACTATAGGTACCTGTGCAGCATACGATTCTGGGGCTAGTAGCTGAAATGTTTGGGTTCTAAATAAGGTATTTGTTACCAGCTGTTAGCAGCCCTTTGGTGGGTGGACAGGACCTTAACGACACAAACGGGCCACGTTGTTCCATCGTCCTTGTTTCTTTTATTCACATTGCTGCTCGCAGATACTGTTGTTTTTTTTCTTTCTTAATTGATTTGCTAGAGCAAAATGTGTTATACATAGCCCAGGTCCTCTCTGATATTAAAGCTGCAGTTCACCTCAAACGTTAGACTTTAACACGGATATATAATTCCTATAGACATTCCAAAATACTTTATGTGCACCTGTTAAAACATTATTGCTATTACATCACGCTGTGAGTCAAATTACCCGGATACTGCTTGCTTGAAGTTATAAATGGCATCCACTAGCCCTCTTTGTTCAGGGATAGAAGTAAAACAGAAATAAATACTTGGATCTGGCAATATAAACATAGGTGTCCCAAGAACAAATACATTTTAAATGAATTTTGCAAATAGATGGTGGTGCTATATAATGTTTGTTCTATATATCGCTAGTCTAGCCAGTTGAAGTAATTACGCATACGTTGTATACAAGCTTTAAGGGATATGCAGTATCGAGGTATGTAAATAAAATATGTTATCTTTGTGGCTAGCACACATAATGCCCTAAAATGAATACAGTAGCTTACAGCTGTCGTACAAGTAATATTGTTAAGTGTATTATATTAGTCCACCTGCCTATGACGACTAGAATAAAACGTAATAGAATGTACGCGGCACCAGCTGCCTCGTGCGTTGCACTACAGTCAATGCGCTCGGTCTGTTTTAACGCCGGTGTTCTACAGTTGGCAATCTACGGGTTAAATGTAGTGTGGGGACTGTGGAAACAGTTTGTACAGTACTGGATAGAATGGCATGCGCATTTTTTTTTCCTGGATAGAAAACAGAGAATCTGAGAGAAAGATAATACTCTCACTATCTTTATTTAGACCCCAGTGTATCTTTCCTTCAGAGCTCCAGTCCGAGGCTACAAGTAGACTCACCAGGAGTTCTTGTGAAAGGGAGACAGTGACGCGCGGAGGAATTAATTAAATAAATCAGTAATAATAATAATAATACAATATATATCTGTGTAACTTTGAATATTGGGATGCTGGAGAATAAAAAAGGCCATTAAATTAATTAAAAAGGAGAGCGTCTTCTGTTCCTTTGCTGAGATTGGAAATGGGGCATTAAAACATGTACTACAATCCACATGGACTGAGCGCTTGTCATCGAATAAGGCACCAGTGCTACCTTTTGTGTTGATGCAACAATAGTCCGGATCGTGAAGACGGGAAATAGATCGATTCAACTGGACTACACACTCGCGTTCGCTATCCTCGTAGTTTTTCCTGGCAAAGGATTTAGAGAACCGCTCAGGGACAAACCCACCTTTAAAGGTAAGCCGTTAATATAAATGATCGGTTGTGTTTAATTGCATCGTGTTACTGTGTGATGATGAATATTGGTGTTTATGCTCTGCGTTTAAAGTGCCTGACAACCGTAAAGCGCTCACAGCTCAGCTCATTTTTACACCTGTTGTAATGCTAATGGTCCATTTAGTTGAAATTGGCTCATTCAATTATGAGCCCTCAATAAATTGCCTAACTGGAGTAACATTATGTTTTCCGTATTGCCTTGTACGACCCCAAAGTCAGTAATTTTACTGCTGTAGTGTTTTCCAACAGTCTCCCCTTTCAAGCAGGCTTATATACGAGAAGCATGGCGAAAGCATTGCCATTGTTCATATTAAAATGCTTTTAGGTAAATCGTTGCTTATTGCTTACTGTTGAGTGCGTGTTTCTTACCGGTGTGAAAAAAAATAAAATTAATTAATTCCGGGGAGGCTGTAGCATCCATCACCTGCAAAAATCCACTGCCAGTGTCACTGGTAACATCACATTACGCGACAATAACATATTTATACTTAAACATTATAGTAATACTTCCATAACTGTGTGTAATATAGTAATAAAAAATTAAACATAATATAAGCTTGTATTGGGGGATGTATAATCAGCATTCAGGGGCAGCATTGTGGAGTAGTGGTTAGGGCTCTGGACTCTTGACCGGAGGGTCGTGGGTTCAATCCCCGGTGGAGGACACTGCTGCTGTACCCTTGAGCAAGGTACTTTACCCAGATTGCTCCAGTAAAAACCCAGCTGTATAAATGGGTAATTGTATGTAAAAAATAATGTGTAAAAAATAATGTAATTGAATGTAAGTCGCCCTGGATAAGGGTGTCTGCTAAGAAATAAATAATAATAATAATTCAGTTGCTAATCTTAAGTACGTCTATCGGAATGACCTAATACCCAGCCCGGTCTTTGCACATACCATGTGTTGTAATGTGGGAGCACTTGACCACCTGCTTTACAGTCTTCAATTATTAACAAAGGATTTCCGGTAGCTATGCTGTCTTGGGGGGGTGGGGGGAACAAAACTAATCTGAGAGGTAGTTAGTGCGGACCTGCCTGGGGGACAGCCTGTTATTCTTTGGGCTGCCGTTCGGACAGATGGAGGTTACAGAGACAACTGAAAGGGATTCAGAGGAAAAGAGACCATGCACCCTTTGTGACATGACGGGGACCAGAACAGCTGAATCAGTCATGGTCCAATACCCAGCAGTGTATGACCCATACAGGTAAGCAGTGCTCAAGGGCTGTAGCTAAAGGCTTTTGTAGCAGTACACTGGGTAACAGATTGTATAGCAGTGTTAACCATTGCAAGTTTTTACTTTGAGTCTAATTACACCTGAGTCCAATTTGACATACTGTAGAGGACTAGACAATTCAGGAGTAGTTGTAGTAACCCAGTAGGTTTATAGTAAAGCTCACTATGCCATGCAGGTATTAACTCTTACTCTGCAGTATAGACCCTCAGTCCAGGTGCCTGTGGGATTGTATTGATTGTATTTCTGCAGTACTAGCCGGACTTCTATTTGATCTAAATGAGTGAGGGTCTACATTTTAAAATCCAGACAGGCAGCCTATTGGCCCAGGCTGTTCAATTTAGACTGCAGTCTAATGGGGTGGGGGTGATTGAATCTGCAGTTATTCTACCCAGATGACTGATAAGTCATTTACCAGCCGATGCTCAATAAATTGCAACAGTGTAACTTGCCTTTTTGCGTTGACGTCAGTTCAAGCTGCAGTGTGTTGTTCAGGTTTTGCATTATATATATATATATATATATATATATATATATATATATATATATATATATATATATATATATACTTGAGGATTTCACTGCATTGTAAGGTTACGTTTTAAGTATGACATCTGGATTGACTAGTAACAATGATGATCCAGGGGGAAGGAAACTTCCTGCAGCTAAAACAATGTAAACAAACTGGGTGGTCAATACAGTGTGCTTTTCCGGTGGAATGGCGTGCAGAGAATATGAAACCCTAGAAGAATATTGTAAACATTCAGCAAGGAATAATGTTTTGGAATAGAATTGTACATGGAGGTCAGTAGTGTTTCTCGGGCTCATTTTTAAAGAATAATATTGTAGCACACTCCTGGATTAGTGTGTGTTGAAAAGGTGTAATGCAGGGGACAGTTGGGTTCCTTTTCCACCACAGGGTCTAAAATGAAAATCCTTAGTGGTTCATTGCTCAGCGGTTTTGAAGTAAGAAATTGCCATCTGTTGTTTTCCGTGGCATGTCATGCAGAAGACTAATGCATAACAGAATTTGCCTTGGTGAGAAGGACGGTAAATTAGCTTGGCCTGTACTCCAATTTCTCAGCAGTACTCTGCATTCGGAAATGTTGTTTTGCTGGGTATCAGGGGGCATTCCTGTCATTGGTGAGAATTGGGATTTAAATAAAATTAGGAAGTCCAGCCCACAACTTCAATATGGCTGTAACAAGCTATGAGGACAAGCCAGGTCGTGTCCTCGGTGGTTGTTTTATTTTTCTTTTTGTACAAATTCTGGTAAAGTACAAAAGACTCCTTAATTTTCTCCGTTGGTTTGCCGTGTGATGTAGATTTGGAGGTTGAATAGTAAATACCAAGCAGTCATATAAATACTGCAGCTAGAGCTTTTAACCTCAGTTTGACCTCAGTAGAATGTCAACTGGTTGTGGCCCTGCTTATCAACTACAAATCAATGTTCATTAGCTAGCCAGATCTGTCAAAACTCTCAGTTAATACCCATTGGGACCACTTAAATAGTTAGTATTTTACAAGGATGGTTTAATTGGGGCTGTCCCAGCATCAATTCAAGAGAGGGTCAGAGCTGGACAGCCAATTATTAGCTTGCTGTTTCTGATCCTGAATACTTAATGTGAAGATTGCTCAAGTCTGGCTTGCAAATGTGATGTCAGTGATTGTGACACATTGCACTGAGAAGAGGCCGTGGACCTTCAGAATCCTACATCATTCCTGTTAGGAATGCTGACAAGAGCTCAACCAAGAGCTGTCGTGTCAGCAGTGAACTGGAGAAGAAGAATCACTGATGGGATCATCCTTGTGAAAGGACAACGGTCTATTAGATAGGAATTTTGCCCACAAGTGGCACCCAATAAAGACATATTTACTATGGGGTATATTTTCAAAAATGAACTTGTCTGTTGCCACATTCTTTCCATGTGTATCAGATCCTATGAGGGCCCACTATATCTAGCATGCTTGTTTGTTTGCCATGTATAATTTTCTTAACCTGCCTCCCATGTAACTGTTAATTGTTTATGGTACCAGCTTGAACAGGTGGAGGAAAAACAATTGACCCCGTCCAGTCCAGAACAGATTTAGCCTGGCATTGCTGCCTGGCCTTCCAAGGGGAGATATGCACCTCGGAACGAATGGATCAATCTGCCCACACGTCCAGACAGTGCTGGGTCTTAACTGAAAGCCTGAGACATAATGGCAAACCAGCGGTGACTCATTGCTTCGGCACCAAGACTGTTTGGAAGAGATTTTTCTCTGGTAAACTTGTCAGAATGAATCTTTGTCAAGTTGGCTTCAATTCCCAGGACCAGATGTGTGGATCTTTCTGTCGGCATCTGCTGGGCACAAAAGACTGAATGCAAATCGTTTACTCCTTAGTTTTTGCGCTGTGATTGGTTTGTTCCGTGGTCACCCTAGATGTGCCCTCTGCAATATATACAAGCTGCACCTCCCTGTCTCAAGTTTCAGTCATGATGGGCAAGACATATATGTATGCTGTATTAGGTGCTCAGTTGGTAGGAGCTTACGTAGCCACAGCTTACTGAAGTTTCACAAGAAGCTGTCTTAAAAGTTATGACTTTGCTGCAGATTTCCATCCTCAACGTCCCTGAAGCAGGGATGGCGATAAGACTCCTTGCATAGCAGTTTGATTCATTCCTGGTTTTTGCTATATTTAATAAGACACACCTGAGCAGGTTACCTCTACACAGACTTTTCAGAAAGCTTTAACCCCTTAACACAAGGAATTGAGCGGTTGTTCAAACGGTTTCTTCTTAAAACACATTTGAGAGTGACTCAGGTATCATGAGGAAACTGACAATTTGGAAGACCAGATCCAACCTGTCAGTAAATGTTTTGTGCACCTCATTGCAAAAAATGAGAAAGTTAGCATCATTTTTATTTGTGGTGGGACTCATGTGTCCCTTGTACCTTAAGGTTATTATTTTTTAATCTTTTTTCCAAGCTTTTGTTTTATGAGTTATACACAATAAAGATGTTAGTCCTGCTGCTACCGCTGAATATGCCAATGAAGTGTTGAAGTTTCATGTCAACGCTTAGTTCAGGAGTCTTTCATTGTGGTAGATCTGGAATCCGTCCAAAGCACACTGAATGACCTTCCTGCTGTATGTGATTACAGGATACTAGTGAACGAACCCTGGATAGATGACCCTGAAGATGCAATATGATTTGTCTAAGCACAGTACATACAGACATGCTCAAATTTGTTGGTACCCTTACAGCTCATTGAAATAATGCTTCATTCCTCCTGAAAAGTGATGAAATTAAAAGCTATTTTATCATGTATACTTGGATGCCTTTGGTATGTCATAGAATAAAGCAAAGAAGCTGTGAAAAGAGATTAATTATTGCTTATTCTACAAAGATATTCTAAAATGGCCTGGACACATTTGTTGGTACCCCTTAGAAAAGATAATAAATAATTGGATTATAGTGATATTTTAAACTAATTCGTTTCTTTAATTAGTATCACACATGTCTCCAATCTTGTAATCAGTCATTCAGCCTATTTAAATGGAGAAAAGTAGTCACTGTGCTGTTTGGTATCATTGTGTGCACCACACTGAACATGGACCAGAGAAAGCAAAGGAGAGAGTTGTCTGAGGAGATCAGAAAGAAAATAATAGACAAGCATGGTAAAGGTAAAGGCTACAAGACCATCTCCAAGCAGCTTGATGTTCCTGTGACAACAGTTGCAAATATTATTAAGAAGTTTAAGGTCCATGGAACTGTAGCCAACCTCCCTGGGCGCGGCCGCAAGAGGAAAATCGACCAGAAGGATAGTGCAAATGGTAGAAAAAGAACCAAGGATAACTGCCAAAGAGATACAAGCTGAACTCCAAGGTGAAGGTACGTCAGTTTCTGATTGCACCATCCGTCGCTTTTTGAGCGAAAGTGGGCTCCATGGAAGAAGACCCAGGAGGACTCCACTTTTGAAAGAAAAACATAAAAAAGCCAGACTGGAATTTGCTAAAATGCATATTGACAAGCCACAATCCTTCTGGGAGAATGTCCTTTGGACAGATGAGTCAAAACTGGAGCTTTTTGGCAAGTCACATCAGCTCTATGTTCACAGACGAAAAAATGAAGCTTTCAAAGAAAAGAACACCATACCTACAGTGAAACATGGAGGAGGCTCGGTTATGTTTTGGGGCTGCTTTGCTGCGCCTGGCACAGGGTGCCTTGAATCTGTGCAGGGCACAATGAAATCTCAAGACTATCAAGGCATTCTGGAGCGAAACGTACTGCCCAGTGTCAGAAAGCTCTGTCTCAGTCGCAGGTCATGGGTCCTCCAACAGGATAATGACCCAAAACACACAGCTAAAAGCACCCAAGAATGGATAAGAACAAAACATTGGACTATTCTGAAGTGGCCTTCTATGAGTCCTGATCTGAATCCTATCGAACATCTATGGAAAGAGCTGAAACTTGCAGTCTGGAGAAGGCACCCATCAAACCTGAGACAGCTGGAGCAGTTTGCTCAGGAAGAGTGGGCCAAACTACCTGTTAACAGGTGCAGATGTCTCATTGAGAGCTACAGAAAACGTTTGATTGCAGTGATTGCCTCTAAAGGTTGTGCAACAAAATATTAGGTTAGCGGTCCCATCATTTTTGTCCATGCCATTTTCATTTGTTTTCTTATTTACAATATTATGTTGAATAAAAAATCAAAAGCAAAGTCTGATTTCTATTAAATATGGAATAAACAATGGTGGATGCCAATTGCTTTTGTCAGTTTCAAGTTATTTCAGAGAAAATTGTGCATTCTTCGTTTTTTGTGGAGGGGTACCAACAAATTTGAGTACGTCTGTATATCACAGCTTGTCTTTGAGGAGCTTACAATGTTATGTAGCTTCTATATGGACTTTATATCTCTTCTGGCAACATGCCTACAAACCAACCATAAAACATTCCAATACCAATATTTTGTATGTAATTAATGTTTTTAGTTTTTAATGTAATATGGTATGAATTATACTTTTGTTTTTCAGCTATTTCAAAATAAAAGAATATCTGAATATTCATTTAAATTTCGAAAGCGTATTCAAACATCCAGCCCCTGAAACCTGCGTACCACTTTGTCAACCTACTAACCGCTGTGTCACGACTATACCATTCTTGGCTGTTTCAGCACATTGCTAGCCAAAACGTTATGATATCTTCTGACTCCTTCTCCTGCTATTAATAAGCTTCAAGTCTTACTTCCACTAGTACGGCTGTATCTTTGTTGAGCTTTAAGTAAATATAGTGAGATTCTTGTGGTGAGGCAAGAGGTGAAGCTTTGTTCTTTAAGCAGGCATAAAGGAAGATGAATTAACTGCTGTGTTTCTTTCCTTTGGGAGCCCAGGGGGAAGATGCCATTCCACCATGTAACCGCAGGCCTGCTGTACAAGGGGAATTACCTGAGCCGCTCGCTCTCCGATGAGAGCGACAGTGAGCAATTAGCCAGCATCTCAGTGGAGGAGCTGGCCGGTAAGGGCAGAGCTTTCCTGTACTACAGTTTGCAAAGTTCACAATGCACCTTTTCGACTGGATTTTTATTTTTAAAAATGTGCTTAACTTGTGAGTCAGTTTGATTGTATTATACCTCACTTTACTAGCGTCTTTTAGCCTTTTGACCTATTCCAAGTAGAATATCTCATTCTGTATATATCCTACATGGTACATTTGTTCTCTATCAAAAGTTCTTAAGGCTATACTAATAAAGGCTATGAGAATAAAAATCATGGACACCTAATATTGTATTAGCTGCCTGAATTTGATCAAAGTTTTGCATTGACATTTTTTGCAATAAGCTCTTCCACAAACAGGGAATGTAGCTCTGACACCAATTGATTAAGCTATTGTATCTATTGGTTGTGATTAAGTTATACATGTTTTTTGCTATGATATACTATTCTTCATCCTGTACAACCTTTTCCAATCCATGTGTTACCTGTAATACCCCTGGCTGGCGATTTTTGGTTTTCTTTTTCTGTTTTTGATAATACTCACTTCAGTAAAGAAAATGGGCAAACTTTGCATTGGGCATAGTCGGTGGTTATTCAGATTTTTTTGCACATTTCCCTCTCGCTCTTTATCACTGTTTCCATTGTGGTTGATCAATCCCATCAGGCCTCTACTGTGACCCGTGTGTGACAAGCCAAGCCTAATCATGCCATTTTTTTTCTTCGTTTGACCAGCTTTTCCTCCTTGTTGCTGTGAGGGGCTTGGTGTCTCCACACTCATTTCAGTGCACATCTTGCTCACAAATACCCATGAGGAATTTGTCCTAACATCTGACCAAGCTTCAGGAGTTACACATATCATTCATCACCTGCCACCCTCCATCACTATCACTTGCGCTTTTGTTAAGCTATTACTAATAGGGTCTACTGTGTATTGCTTTCTCCCGTTGAGCTTTACAAACCCATTAACAATAGATTTACGAAGGCCAGTATTAATTAAGCAAACACGAAAACTCTAATGATATGAAACTGCAACATAAAAATAGTCAGTTCCCAAGACATATTTGTTATCACGCAGCAGCTAAAATGTCTGCATATTTATATATTTATTTTCAATAACAAAAGTGAAACAGTATTATATATTCTGTATGATTAGACCGTGGTGTTGCTAATCTGGAGTGTGGGCTGTGCGTTAATTACAAAGCACACCAGTCTGTCTTATTTTGAAGGAAGCTTTTGCTTAAGATCAAAATGCAAGGTCAGATTCATTTGTAGCTTCCCTAATATTCATCTTCTACAAATCAGTTTCAAAGGTCAGAAGGAGGGGATCCAAAAGCTTCAGTTTAAGTAATGTTGGTAAACAAGGTCAATAATATTGTGCTTTATAGCTTTTTCTATATGACATGCACGAAATTTCACAAGCAAATATAACAAATGCCAATTTAAAGCTTTGTAATGATTTATTGATAATTAATAAAAAATGGATCAGGGTCTGAAAGCTATGAAAATAAAATGATGGTCACATTTTAAAGAAATTGCCAGGTCATGATGGATGGTTGATTAAGGGTTTCATTCGTAAGCTGTGGAGTGTGATGAATAGACCTTTATGTATTGCAGCAAGTCAATAAGAATTAAAATTGAAAATCATATTCATACAAAATAGCATCTGAATTACTGACTCATAGGGCCATATTCACAAAGCTTTAACCAATGAGATATTTACAGAAGGATTTATTTTTTGATAGATTTAATACCATTTGATGATATTCATTAAACTGTTCATGAAAATCAAACTGTATATTCATTAAAAAAACAGACATTAAAGAAAGTAGTTAAAGCCTTGTAAATATAGATCATGAAGTGCTCCTGAAATGCATTTATCAGGTATGCCACAGAACAGACTGAGTCAGGGTAGTGAAAATACAGTGTCCTCCTCCGACTGGCCATTCCGTATCAAATCAACTCACCTTTTTACTTAGCTTGTGCTGGGACTGTGTTTCCATAGCTCAGCTGTGTTCATCAGTGCGGCAGTCATGTAAAAACGTGTATTGATTTTACATAGCACACTTTTTTAAGAACCTTACTATCAGGTGGCAATAGTAGTATATATTTTTCTTTGACTAATAGTGTTAGATTTTCTTAGGTATCATGCTTTGTCTTTCTGTTCCAGTTCTTCCCTGTTCTGTACATGTCTTGAAAGTATCAAGCACTGACCTTTGAGTAAGTAAATCATTTTATTTATTTTTTATCAATCCTGCATACAAAAGACCACTCTTTTAATATTTTTTTTCAAGGGAAGACCTTGTCATTAAAATTAAAAGATGTAATGGGTTTGTATTTCTACAGTTTTGAACGCTCTGAACTGAGCAGAACATCCTGGCTTGTTCCACACTCCTGTCTATATTTGAAAGGTCAAGTGCTACTCTAAATTATAGCTGTTTCTGAAAATAAATCTTACTGATAAATTCTTTGACAAAATTACTTCAGGCCTAAATGACCTAGAGATCAGCTGTGACTATCAATGTTAACTATAATCTGGACTAATAGTAATTACGGTATATCTAGTATTTTACTAGGTTTGCTAGGGTGCTGTTGCAATAGTTTTAAAGTACAGTGCCCAGGGCTTGAATGTTGCCCAACATACTTGCTTTAAACCATGTACAGTACAGTACAGTACCGAGAACGTTGGTGCACCTAGGATCTCAAAAACAACTCAGAGATGTCACAGAAAAAAATGAATGAAACTTTTGAGCACGGTAGACTGGATAGAATAGGCATAGTAGGTTTGGGGATGGAGGCCTAACTGGGGCACCATTTTTTAGGTTTGGGCCCCAAGTTGTCTGTGGGCCTAGGTCCAGAGCCTACAGGTCCGTCCAACCGTAATATTAAAAATATATTTTTATCCTGTTAATGGAGTGTGTGCCAATGATGTTCTCCCTGAACCGTCAGGCTTGACTGGCTCAATTAAACATTAATATATATATATATATATAAAAACACCAGGAATGATTGACACACCATTAGGCCAATGACAACACATTGTTTGAGTGTGCAGGCTGGGGTTTCAGTCATTTTAGATCCACAACATACTGTAACTTATTCCGCTGTTAATAACCGAAAGACAGGTGTTTATGTTGAATCAAGTGGTGAGTTCCACATATTTTCTGAGATGTTTTTTCTTCGGGGGGCGGGGGGCGGGGGGCACTGTACTTTAAAGTTATGTGCTGCTAGCAACAGTTTTATTTTAATTTCTTTTTACAAATGTGATGGCTGCTTTGAAGTTATAAGTAAAGATAAAGCAAGATACATTTGTATACATGTTCAGTAATGACATCATTTTTTTTTAAATCAACTGCAATATGCATAGTTTATGTACTGAGGAAGAATTTGCAAATGGCCTGTGCAATATAACTGCAGTCAAAACACAAATACATTATTTATTGATCATGAACAAACCTTTATTTAAAGTGTGACCAAATGAGAATTAGAGAAAAAAAGTATATCTGATTTACAGTTTCTGCATTCTTCTGGCAAGTAGACCCCATCACTGTCACTTAGTAATAATCTGATTTTAATTACCTTCCAGGCTTATTGTCAGCTGCTGCATTCGGATGTGCATATTAGCATTTTTTTTTTTTTTTTAACTACCTGATTTACAAATTAATTAAAGATTTGCGGCTGGTCAATAAGAACATCAATTAGGCAGGAATATTCACTCTTAATTAATTTAAAGATTGAAACATTTAAATTAATTTGCTGCTCTCGTCCTATTGTAACTCAGCCAACTCAATAGACCTTACTGCCAGAACTTTCAACCAATGGGATCAAACCGCAACCTTAATGACAGTATTGCATCGAATGAGATGTGGATACTGGCCGACACAAGATATGCAGCAGTTCCAGCTTACAGCATGCATATTAATCATGCTGCTCTGTGCAATTTGTCTTAAAGTCTACAGTATTCCTGCCGTTACACTGAAAAAGGCATTATCCAAAACATTTTAGATTTAGTTTCATGTGTTTTGACCTCCCAACATGTGATTCAGTGTTTATGGATGAGCAGTGCTTTTGGATAAAAAAAAAACAAACAAACAAACAAAAAAAAACATATTGTCAATAGCCTTAGAAGTAAAGACAATATAGTTATAACTTAGCTTGTTAGCAAAATTGTTCCATATCACTTTAAACTACCAGCCATACACAGTCGTGTAATAATGTGTTGCTAACGTTTTAACTGCTTGTTGTTAATGCTCTTACATGGTAACTACTAGTGTAATAAAAGTTTAATTACAAGGAACAGGCCTGTGCCGTAGTGTTATCATGCAATTACACCAGTTCACAAGATGTTGTTCACAAGGCCAGTTAGGGTCTGGAATCTGGGTGATTACCCAGTTATTGCAATGCAATTATATTTTGGGGTGCTGTCAGCTTTTTGTTACTGCAAGGTCTACTGTAATGGCTATCAATACAAAGAGGTTACAAAGATTCAGACAGCTGTTTCACTGCCCTCAGTTTGCATGATTGATAGCATTTATCTTATCATCCCACAGTTGTGTGCTTGTGCTAAGTTGTTCAATATACAGTACTGCTGCTTGAAAGTTTATTGAGAGCAAAATAAATAGCTTTGTTGAGCTTGTGTTCAGTCAAATAAAGACCATCCCAAATAGAATGGACAAAGGACGAACTCGCTGTGGGAAGGATAATGCTAGCCATTCTCTTCCTTTCTCCTGGCAGAAATGCGGGAAGCATTCCGGGTGCTGGATCGGGATGGCAATGGGTTCATATCGAAGCAGGAACTGGGCATGGCCATGCGCTCGCTGGGGCACATGCCCAGTGAGGTGGAGCTGGCCATTATTATGCAGAGATTGGATATGGACGGTGAGTACACATATAACCCATTGAACCCACTATGAGTGCAGTCACCTATATAATATAATTAAGGGCTAATGGCAATGCTGTGGCAAGCTACAAGGTAATAATGGAAGTCCCTTGAGACAGGAGGTGGAGGGCATTATTTTAACGAGGGAGTTTCAAAATTATAGAGGAACACGTTACAGCAATGTCATTATTATACAACATTTTTAAGTTAGTTATCTATTTAAGTTTGTCTGGGATCTTTTGGTGACGAGAATATCTTATCATTCATCTGCTTCCTCTCTGTGATAAGATATAGCCTCAAGGAACAGCGGTGCTAATGACATTTGTCCAGGCTTTGATGTACAGTTGATTAAGTTTGAAGTGTGATGACACATAGTAAATGTAACATTTTTTTATCATGGACGTCATTTTGCATTCTTGAGCAGCCACTGACTGGCTCAGCAGATAAAAACATTAATAAATAACAACCAGTTTGAATCATCCCCCCCCACCCCCACCTTGGCACACTTCATTGCTGTATCCAATATCAAACTTTTTAGTTTTTGAATTTGAATTTACAGAACAGTTCATTTAGGAATCCACTTGGAGAAACTTCAACAACAGTATCCATCCAACACTCTGAGTTGCTTTATCCCTGATTCCAAGTGTGCCTCTTCTATCGATCCACAATGCAAAGGGCATGCCTCCATTTTAATTGTCATTGCATTGAGAATGAGCACTCCATTACAGACGCACTGTCAAATCAAAGTCATTTAGCTTTGCAGACGTCCCTGATTTAAAGGGTCACTTTCAGAGTAGAGTGAATTCTAATTAGTAAGATATAGTCATCTTGCATGGGCAGCAGTTTCGTAACAGCGTTGCAGGAGATGGCTGTGACTGCAAACACATACGTTTGCATTGATAAAATCCTGGCGCAAATGGCTTCCTGCTTTCTGTTTTGATGTAGTCTCTAGCCTCTGGCTGTCTTGTTCACTTTGGTGCCTAGTGTGCCTGGGTATAGTTGGTCATGGCAATGTTGAGTTTAGAACTCATTCTAGTCAGTGCTGTCTGACTGGAAGCTTTCTTGTGGTCACCAACGGATGTAACAGTAATTTTCATTTTCTACAGTATTGTTTTCCCTATTTTGCTTGCATTGACCATGCCACTAGATACACAAGACCATGCTCAAACTCGACATGCCATTAGGCCGATTCTGTACTACTCATTAAGTACAAACTTGACTTGACTTTTAAATCTGAGTGTTTTAAGGATATGAGTGAACCACTCATGAGACAAGATCTTTAGCAATACTTCCATCACATTCTGATGCAGAACCAGTTGTAATGTATATCATGGATGGATAGGTAAGCATACATTGTGGTCACCACTGCATGACCAGATTACCTAATAGTAGTAGTGCAGTATTTCAGGCAGTATATTCTTGTCTCCAATCCTTGTAAGGTCTTGACTGCACTGATAAAGTGAATTAAACAGTTGTTTGAAGAACATTAAACTTGCTCTTCTCATTTCTAGGAGATGGCCATGTGGACTTTGATGAATTTATGACAATACTGGGCCCAAAACTTTTGTCTTCCGAAACGAGGGAAGGGTTCCTCGGGAAAACGATAGACAGCATATTCTGGCAGGTAAAAAGCTTAAACTCATTATTGCCATTTGTTTGATTGAAAGCTTAAAAAACTTACTAAACTGAGACAGAGTGTCTAAAAGTCTCCAGCTCAGCGTTTGAACTAGATTCAAAGATTTTGAAAAATGATGCTTTCTCTTTCTGATCTCTGATATGAAGTCTCAAGGCATCTGATCTTAAACAACATTGTTTAAAAATGTGCAGTGGGATCCTATCTTTAGAATTAGGGAAGCTCTTCAGCAACTCCAGTTGGGAGAGACAGACCAGTGTGGCCCCTGGCTATCCTACAGATGGTTTCTGTCAAAGCTGTTCGTGGTCCACAGTGGAGATGAGGGATGCAAAGTTTCTTATTATTTCTGCAGAGCATCTACTGTCTTTTTCACTTACAAATAAAAGCCCAAATTATCTAGCTGTAAAAAGAGACGCAGAAGCCTATGAGTGTTCTGTGATGCAGGAAAAAGTTAAGCTGGACAAATGTTTCAGCAAAGCATCTTCATTGTTTTGGTCTTTCATCAAATGTTGATCCATCATTGTTTCCCGGATGTGTGTCTTACATTTACTCTTGTATACATTCCTTATAAAATAGCACATCTTTACTGGAAAGGTAACACTGTTTTGTGGCTTTACTGAGGCAGCAAGCAAAGGAAAGGGCAACGCATTTTTAATCAGGCTTTTTCAGAAATGCACCTTAGGTCCCCTCTTTTTCATTAGTGTGGAATAATGAATGAATGACTGACAGATATCCCTGTGGTTAATAATTTATTTAAAGTGGCAGGTTTATAGATCACAGTTTGTATGTATGTATATGCAATATCAAATTCCTGCTGGCCATCTGTCAGGTAATTTCTATGAATTCTTGCTCCATTACAAGGGGAAACAAAATCTTGAATTACTGTTTTTCTGGCAGAGAGCGTATTCCACGTCATAATTATATTTTTAAGTAAGCGGGCATTGATCTATTTATACTCCCTTTCCTGCATTAGATTAGAGGAAGCATACCTAAAGAAAGCAACATTTTTCTCAATAACAACTAGCAATATAGCTATATATCCTCTCCCTCGTCCGCATGTACAGACTGCCTGCCTGGGCATGCAATGTGGAAGAAGGGGATATCCTTGAATGCAATAGGTCCTGTCTGGGACAGAGCTAAATGGAGATGTATCTCCTGTTCAGTGGAGCAGTCGAGCAGGAACACTGTTCCGGTACTATTTTCTGTAGGCATCAGTGGTGTAGACGCCTTTATCCAGGCGACTTAAAGGTTTTACAGGGCAGTACAGGGTTACAATGCAAGATTAATATTTAAATACAGTATAGTTTATAGTAAGTGCAAATGATACTACTAAATATAGTATGAACTAGGATGAGGATTACAACAAGTTATATCTAAAATGACATATTAGTAGTGCAATAGTGCAAGGGTGGTGCATTAGCTGAGGATCCAGTAATGTGGAGCTAAGGTCAGGCAAGTCTAGTGCATAGTAGGAGGGGCGGATCAAGAGATCTACAAGTGTGGCCTAAACATGTGGGTCTTGAGGAGGCGGAGGAAGGCAGTGAAAGACGGAGCAGTCCTGAAGTTCTCCAGTACCTGGTTCCACCACTGAGGGGCTAGGGAAGAGAAGGAGCGGACACGGGAGGATGGAGAGTGGAGGTAAGGCATGACCAGTCAGCCAGTAGAGGAGGAGTTGAGAGGGTGAGAAGGGGTGTAGGGAGAAACGAGGGATTGGAGGTAGGAGAAGGGCGGTGTGGTGAAGAGAGTAGTAGGCAAGGGTCTTGAATTGAATGCGAGCAGAGATAGGGAGCCCGTGGGGTAGCATGAGAGTAGCGAGGTTTGGAGAATACAAGATGACTGAATAGAAAATGGTATACAAAGTGATTCTCAACACCAAGAATACATTCGTTAAGATAATTGTGCTGTTGCAGATCTGTACCAGGTTGCTGTTTAAGCTTTAGGTTAGAGGGAAAGTGAGGGGAAATAATACAGTTATGTGCTATGGTCTCTGAAGGGATTGAATTGGTATTGAATTACGTCGTTGTTTCCATTTTTGTGCGTTCATCTGTCACAGTGTTTGAGCATATGGCTTGCTGTAGTGTACCCAGCAGAGGTCTTGCAGTTCATTACGTTTATAATGACAAACTAAAGTATTTACTTAAAAATGCGGTGAGAAAATGAGATTTCAGAATTTGATTATTTTTGCTTGTCGGCTACATCAATCATTACAGTCACCGCATGTCTTTTTCTTTCCTTGAAAGTTAACTGCAGCTCGGCATATGGTTATTACCTAAATGTATTCTCACATTAACTTTCAAAAAGTTACTTTTGAATGGATTATTCAATTCAAACATAACAACAACAAAAAAAAAACACATTTGATTTAATAAAGTAGTGGCCAAAGTTAGCTTTACATATGCTTGCTGTTTAAAATATTCTATTAGAAACAGCAAACCATATTGTTTTCAAGGGAAAGGTAAGTTAGGAACACTTACCATACCAACTACAGCAAGTCTGTTCTTCAGATTGGCACATTGCTTTTGAGACCTCCTCGTAAAACATCATAAGTTTATGCAGTATTGGAAACTGAAACTACTATATTAACTATTATTAGCCCTCTATGAGCGTCAGTCAGATAAGCTGTCTTGCCCATTTTGACTGAAATCTTGCAACAGGGAGATGCAACACTTTGCAGAGATTGTTTCAGTTCACAGTACTATCCATAACATTGTTACCACCCTGCAGTATGGTATTGCAGGACCTTGCCAGCATTATTGCTAACTGCAGCCAGTACTGTTATTTCCTTCAATATATGCAGATTAATAAGAGTGCATGACAGCTTAGTGAAAACAAAACCTGTTGTTTTCAGGGCTGGCATTTCATGCTTGACTTTGAATTTAGGATGCCGCTTTTAATTCTGTAATTGCAATTAGCGCATGAATGTTGCAGCTGTTTTTAATAAATGGCTATCTTTGAAAATGCAACATTTTATGACAAAGGTTTCTACCTGATGATAAAGGTGAAGTAAATCAGTGCATTGAAATTCAAGTCATTATTATGAAACAGTGTGATTCTAAAATAAATATGGATTCCAAACGTCTTTAAACTACAACATTTGTCTGAGGTAATTGAATAAGCAGATGAAAAGTGACTTCTTTAATAGGATAAACAAACCTTCAGAACAGAAGCAGACACATTGAGATGCAAAATGAAGAATACTAATGGAAAGCTGGAGGGCCCAATGCGAGAAGAAGCTTGTGGAGAATGCACAGAATACATCCAGCCCCTGACATGTATAGAATGATTTGAGTTTTTGAAAATCCCTAGGTGCTGAAGCAAGCAAAAGAAAAGCATCTGCTTCTCCTACAGCGAAACTTCAACTACTCAAGCTGAGGTTTAGAGGGACAATTTTCTACATAACATGCTTGAATAATACTTAAATAAAACAGCCCTCCATGATCTCATTTGGGCCCCAATTAGGATTGCGGGCTGGTTGAAGTTTCCTAATGACAGTCCAGTGCGATAGAAGTGAGAGATGTGTCTTAATTTTCAAAATGTAGAAAAACAAATGTGTACAAAATCAAGTTTCTCTTAAACGATTGATTTTTGAGCATTACAAAACAATTTGAACTGTTAATATCAACTTTAATTTCTTGGTCCATCAATTTGGAACCGTGCATAGATTTGTTATTGCAGGCTGTGAAAATCTGCTTCTTAGTAGTCAATGCTGAGCACTGGATCAACTGGTCCATGGTCACCAGTTCTCAAGATACTGTGCCATTTATAAATTTAATTCCACCTGTCATGTCTTAGTAAGGAACTGAAGTCATACTTAATGTATTACTAGTTACTGGGTGATGGGCATTGAATAACGGAAGGTTTTGGGTTAAGCTTTCTGGTTATGCAAAATAACAAGGCAATCTTGCTTGGGCATTCATTCATTCCTTCGATGATGAATATGGTAAGTCACGACCCATTCTTTATTCATGAAACCTTCAGGGGCCTATTATGCAGTCTAAAATATTAAAACAAAAATAATTAAATAAAAAAAATGATATTTAAGTATTGACCAGAACCGTGTGTGCATAGTAAATTACGCAGATTGAAATGGTAGCAAGCACAAAGGATTTGGCAATTGAAGATGACTGTCTAGACTCAAGAGCACTGATGTACTGGAGCATCTCATTTGAAGTATTTTGCAGTAATTTCAGTAAAATGAAGAGGCAAATTAGCATCAGTCCTATTGGTATATTTAGTAGCTTTTGTTTTAATTCTACATGCACAGTAAAATATTAAATATAACCATGCAGGGGAAATTCCCATGTGTGGAAAACATGTCAAGAAATTCAGTTTTTATTCTTCACAAAACATGTGATTTTACAGCTGCTGCTTTAGTTCACAAAATTCAGATTTTACACATGTACAGTTTGGGACTATTGGCAACATTTGTTCCCCTTTAAGTCAAAGACAGGCCACAAAAATAATAGCTGCATGTTTCTCTGACATTTGACAATAGCCAGGGAAACGGAGGAGGCTGTCCAGTTTATTAATATCTGCAGAAAAGTATACCAATCTAAACACAAACTTTGTTTTGTTGCTTCTTTTATGTTCACAATTCTTCAATTTCCACTGCCCTTTACTAGAGATGAAGTCAAAAGTGTCCTTCAGTCTCAAAGTCATTTATACAACTGATGCTGCTGCAGAGCATGCAGTGTATTGGCTGCTCCTGTGTTCTTCATCAAGCTGTTTGTTTTATACTTTAGGAGTTGTCATTCCCTGGGGGCTATGCCGTAGCAGAGGTGGACTTGTCACGCTTTAGAGAAACTTGCTAAGGACCTTCTTCAAGTTATACTGTAATGTATCATAATCTCATTCATATGGAGTCTGTATGTCTGTTCATCCAACAGTCTTTTAGTCATTTTAGACTTTTGCATATATCTAATTGTATTAAACATTGAAAAGGATATTCTTTAGCACAAATTAGGATATATCGAGGCACCCTGTTTGTCTGTCTGTCTGTCTGTCTGTATGTCTTACATTTTGACATGTATACTCTCTAGTCTAGGTCATAGTGATCATTGTTACTGTTACAGCTTTGGCTTTGTGCAGACCCTTCATGCATTTCAGTGCTGTTTCTCGGTGACATGACAAGATCAATGTTTATTGAATGATGAGCACAAGTTTAAACTGGATGCCATCCAAAGAGCTTGGGATTACAGCAACGCTTGGTTTCCAGATGTGTCTCTTTTTTTTGTTTTGCTAAGCCAGTGTGAATATGTAAATATTTTGTGTACTGTGTTGTACATTGTGCTGAATGGATCTTTCAGTGCTGTACAGTAGTTCATGCATCCATCCTTTATTTGGGAGATCTGACTGTGGATTGGTAGGATTCATTTGGCATTAATCTAGCTATTAGTCCAGTAGTTTATCTTGGGTATTTGTTAAGCCACAGCCATTAATCGCAATGAAACAAAGGTTGCATTATTCACCCAGTGAAAAAAGTACATATTTGGCTCATCTGGCTTGATGTGATTTTCTTAATGTACATCTTGGATTAAGACTGACTGCATGAGTGAAAATGTGCTGTTTGGCTGAAATACATGTTTAATTTTATATTGCACTACAAAATCCATTCACAAGGAAGCCTGGGGGCTCCAGGCAAGAAGACTTTTGAATTGGTTTGTGAGGGAGGACTGTCTTTAATAGGGCTCAGCCATAGTGTATTCTGTTTACAAGAATGAAGAGTTCTAGAGTTCTGTGTCCCTTTTGATACAGTCTAATCCTGTTGAGGTGATACCAGGTTAATGCAATCATATCATAGTTAAAACGTCCTGGGCTGGATCATTTGCTGTCATCACAGCGGAAATTAATCCTTTTATCTTTCCATAATTGTTCTGGGTGATGATTTTGGTTGTCTGGTGACGTGAAAGATCAAGGTGTTTCACATTTTTAGATCTGTTATATTCTACAGTGCAACTAGAGCAATATTAGACTGTAATTGCAATTTATTTTGTCTGTTCTTTAAATAAATAATTAGCATTATCACTAAGAACATTTCACACAGCAACTTCTCAACTTGCTCTCAACTTCAAAATAATTTGAAAACGTCAATAAAATATTTGATGAAATATTAAATGAAATATTTAGCAAGCCCTGGTAAAGTTTTATAAAACTGGGACTGTGTGGCTGACATGACGATACTGCATTAATAATGCGTTAACTAAATCATGTTTGTGAATTAGGTTCCTAACAGCAATTCCATGTGATATTACTGAACCCCTCTTTTATTTGTGTGCCATTAGTTCTTAAGTCCATTTCACTGCTAACCTAGAGTAATTATCTCACATTTAAGTTCCTGTTTTCAGGTCTGTATTAAGGTGCTTTCAGGAGCTGCTCTTCAGTTTCTTGAAAAGAGGATATAAAAGGTTTGCAGTATGTTTCCTTTCTGTGTAAATAGCCTCCTGTTTCCTTTCCTTCTTGGTTAGCATTCTTTCGGCTGTGTTTTAGCAGAGCTCAGTTTAGTCAGACAGAGCAGGCTGAGAGGAAATGTAAATATTGTATGAAAGAGCGCATCCCAACGAAGCAGAAGATTCAATTACACCGTGGCTGCCGGATTTGACTGACAAGTCTACCCAAGAGCTCAGAAAAGTAAAATAAATACATAAAAACCAACAAAAATGCGATCATTCCTGAAATCTGCTCTAGCTATCCATTTAAAATGAGCTGCCAGGAAAGGAAAAGCCCCCAGAGTGTGGAGGTTAACTCACAAAACCAGATATCACGCTGGGAAAAAGAAAAAGGCTTGGCATGAGACAAATGTTCAGTTTATTTCTGTGTTGGTAGCCCAGTAGCTAACCAATTAGCGCTTGTTTTAAACTGGAGGTCAGAATGGTTGAACCTGCAGATGAGAACATATTATTCATGCAAACTGTAAGAAATGCAATATATTGGGTCAGGTTAATAAAGGGGTTTACTGCAGATGCAAAAAGCTGTGTTAATGGGTGAGCTTGTCTCTATTGTGGAACGATCTGGTTGTATTAGTTAGGCTATGAATACAAGCTTGTGGGCAATTAAAAATGAAAGCGTAACTCCATTGAATCAAAATAAATACAATTAAATGAAAAGAATAACGTGTAAATGTTAAGGGGCGTTGTAAATGACACCTGTAGTTCCATGGTAACCAGCTGTACTAGGACGTGTGTACCCTGTATTTAAACATGTGAGCTATGAGCAACTTCTGATATTGGAGTGAATGCTTTGTACCTTAATGACTATGCAAAATCCAAGGACCCTTTCCCCCCACTGTGCTCTATTATAGATACCGTGCATTTACTTTCAGTCAGAGGAAAATCAAAGATTATTTGCCCAATGATCTCTCATGAGAATGCTAAATAAAGAACAGAACAGGTGCATTATGACGTTATTATGAGTGAGCAATGTCCCTGTAGATAAAACTTTTGTAAACAAACCGGAATGTAAACAGCGTCTGTCTTCTGAGTACACAGAAGCTTTAGAAGATTGTGGTATACGTGCACTACATTGGTGATTATGTGGCACTGTTACTTTTAAACTATGAATCCTTGCATCTTTGCAATGGCTGTTTTGAAGTGCAAATCAAGCACGGCCTTGAAAGACTTCACCTAGAATTTTAAGATTGAGACATAATTAAAAAAATGTAAAATGACATGAACATAGTTTAGATCTTTTATTTAACATCATGTAATCAAAGATACTACAAAAGGTTATCGCAAAAGTTTACCGCAAGCCATAATAGTACAGTACTATTTCATGTTAGATTTCGAAATGTTTCAGTTTTCAGTTTTTCGTTAAGTATATGAAAAACTACAAACTGGTGTGTAAATCAATATGTTAACGTAACATTATTCAGCAGGTTTCATTTGACTTTATGAAGCAAAATCACCATAGGGTGATACAAAACTTTTGGCCATAGCTGTAGCTTACATAATATACAAGACATCTTGACTATCTCATAGTATTACATTAAATTACGTAGAAATGCCATTTGACACTGAAAGCAGGTGCATGTGAAACTCACATGGCTCTGCCTTCTACCAGCCTCCTCATTATGCATCTACCTCTGAAACAGAATGCTAATACTGGACACCCACAGAGCTGGGTTTAACTCTGTCATTCAAACCATTAGGAATGGAATGACTAATTATTATATGGAATGCATATTTATGAAAAATCTATGTGATGGGGAGTGACTTATTCATCAGTTGGGTTCATGAAGGATATTTCTTGGGAACTGGTTGTCTCTGTTACTTTAAAATGTGCTTGTATGTTTGTGTTCATGTTCACTCATCTCGGTGGGGGATGCACAGGTATGTCATATTCTTGCTTCGGTGATAATATCTGCTATACATAGCCATACCATATAGAGTATGCACCTGTAAATGTTCATTTCCAACGCATCGTTATTGATCATGTAATCAGCAGAGGGAACGTGGAGCTGGATCCATGAGGATTCAACTAGCACACTATCAGCACACAGTGGGCACAATTTTCGTTCAGTTTGCTTTTGCAGCAGATTCTGTTCTTTACCTCCAGTAAGCCTAAGAGATGAAACCAGACAAAAATACGTTAGTAAGTCCATGTATCTGCAAGGCATTATAACAGTTGTAGGTCAAGATACTTGCACAGTGTCTTAAACATGACAATGACTACGAGCTGCTGAAATGTGCCCGGAGACAATGTGACGTCAGCTGTGAGCTGATTCTAATTTCAGATATGTAAATATAGGAGAATGAGTATTGACAATGCATCCTCCTATTGGATTATTCCTGGTAGGGGTAGTGATTATGATTTCCAATATCAACTGGGAAGAAGCTCCAGTGAGACCGGCTCAGCCCCAGACTGTAATGAAAGAAATCTATTTATGCATGACATTTTATTTTATTTTTTTAATTTTGGATGTAGTCCAACATCTGCTGGAATGGAGATTAGACATTATTGAATTCCAATTTTCACTCCATAGTAAAGGGGGCTTGGCCTGCATAATGCTTGTGATAGTCAAAGCTTACAGGTTAATGGAGTTGATACTGCTTTGCTTTGTGTTATGAGAATTACATCAAGATGTATTCATGTCTCTATGGATTAACATACTGTATGCTCTGGTCTAATGAATAAAGAGCAGAAACGTGGTCAATGCCAGTTGTAAAATGTGCCTGATGTTTATTAGTACAAAGGGGTAGTGGCATTTCAGACACTGACACTGTCCTTTTAATATGCGCATTCTCTTCAACCCAATGGTGAGCTTGTCTGGAGATGCTTCGTGCACGCAAGCCAGTGTGGACTTCCCTACACAAGCACAGTCATCTTCTAGAGCTCATTAGAATGCTATAACAGCTTTTCTTAAAGGGGTTATACCTTTATATATATATATATATTATGTGTTGTTTTTTTTGTATAACATTTCCTAATCGCTGTACATAGTAGAAATGATTTAATTTGCCATATTTATGTTAGGCAGTCTGGGATCTGTTTACACCTGTATAAAACACTGTAACATATAGGATGACTGCTCATGTTATACAAATGACTGGTCAAGGATCTTTAGATCTTTATAATGAATGGTACTGTTTATTTATTTAGTTAGTTATTTATTTACTACTTGTATTTTGTATAGAAGAGCCAAGGCTCTTATTTAGGGTTATGTGGTAAAATGTAATTTAAAAAAAAAAAAGTTTTATCCATAACAGCTATCCAATTCCTGCCACTCGGAGGTGAATCACTCATTATATTACACCGTCTGTATAGTTCATTTTAAATTGCATATCATTTCTTCAGAATGCAGCCACAGATTGTTGCTTTGACTTCTGTATGTGTTGCAGTTGAATCAGAACGCTAATCATAATGTGTCTGCTGGCTGACTTTTGATTTATGAGGCTGAGATGACAACTAGAGAAAATTGTACTAAAACAGTTAAATAGGAAAAGCTAAATGGCCGTACTCCTGTTGTGTGCAAACTGCATACACAGGGGAGTATTCATTCAAGTTAATGCACAGTATACTATACCCGTGTGTCCTTGGTTTGAATATGACTGCGGAGACTTGAATATGACTATACATTTAATTAACGTGTAATTAAGTCTTCAGTTGTGAAACGGAATTAACAGTGTAAGCTGTGCATCTAAAATATATTTGTGTCACTTATGCTGATTGTCATACTGCTACAACACATTGGTACAGTATAGTTCAGGACTCTTTAGTTCTGAAGATTTTATAGGTTTGTGGGTTAAACCATAAGCTGGCACTGTGTTTATTCCTATGAGCAGTCTGGCCTAACAGCAGTTGTGTGAATGTAACGTTTCCTGTATTGAGCCAGCAGAGGCTAGTCTATCAATGGTAATGTTGAGGCGTATTAACAGAACTCAAAATGCATCTCTCTTTGTCTTGAAAGGTCAAGAAAGTCATTTTCTTTTCATAATGACAATCTCAACAGGGCTTAAGCTGTCACTGATCTCAAAAGGAAATGTTGAAGACGGCTGCATTCCCTGTTGGTTTAGATATTTATTTTGAATCGCTACGTTTTGAAGATTGCAAACAGGTTTTATGTCGGTAGTTGCAAGAATTGCAACCTGGTTAGTGTATCACTCCGAATTGGGTAAAGCTTTAGACAAATGTACTGGTTCACGCCTTCAGTTAAATGGCTCATTTCTATTGGGTGGGGGCTATTTAAATGATCTGCATGTCTTAATTACTGCTGCCCTAATATGTATAAACCTAGTCTTTCACAGACCTCATTCCTCAAAGTAGACGATGACTGTAGTACAGAAGGGTGCCTGCTGTTTCCAGGCTGCTCACGGTAGATGCTGTAAACAGATGTACTGTTTCTAATGAATGAAGTGGACCGTAAGAAATGAGAAAAATGCGAACAGAAACAAACTCAACTGGGGTAAAAACAGAAATGGCTCGGAACACGAAAGACCTTGGGATTAGTTCAAGGTCAACCACAGGAACGAGAGAGATTCATCCTTTGGTTGTTTTCTTTCTTTTTTTTCTCTCTTTCCTTTTTTTCCTGTACTTTGTGTCAGCAGCAGGGCTCGTTTCAGTGTTGCATGCACTAAAGTCGCCCCAAACGAGTACAAGGCATTCATATTTAAAAGCCATGCGAAGATGAAATGCACATCCATCCGTATTTTAAAAATCGCATCCTTTTAGACAAGTGCCTATCATAGGATTATGCTGTCTGTTGACACAACGGCACTAGTGGGCTATTCAATAGTTTCAAGGTGTATTTGGCTTGTTTACCATCAAGCACATAGGCACATTCATAAAGACATCCTGAAAGTGAGAACTTTGCAAGGTTACATGCTGTGTAGTGTATTTTCTTTTGAATCTGTTCCAGAAGTAAAATCCCATCAAAGTAAATATCAAAGGGTATCGTGTGAAAGGTTCTATTCATACGCTTTTAATGACAACAACAGTTAAAACTGTTCTGTAAGTTTTCGGGGAGAGTATGTCCTGTTGAATTCTTGTTCTGGTTGGTTAGCCAGTAGAATCATAAAATAATGTTGGAAAATGAGAATCAGTAGCTCCCTCTAGACTCTAAATCTCTAGCATACTGACTTTTTTTTTCATTACAGTAATTATATCTCATTGGCTGTGCTAATGAACTGGGAACGGTTTGTCTAAATTTGATGGCACTTTTGAATTCACATTTGGTACAATAAGTTAGTTGACGTACTGCGAATGTAAGTCATGGTGGTTGGGACATTTGAAATCAGTTATTTATATCCTGGGAGATGGTATGTAAGTTATACCTTCGGTCCCTTCATACCAGACTCGTACTGTATTTCAGATAACTTTGCTCCAGCACAAGATGAAAGCATCCCAATTAACCCATAAATTGTTCTATTCCTAACACTCGGGTGACTCTGCCATCACAACCATTGCAACTAGCAACTAGCTCTTGGTCGAACTGTAACTCTCCGACCTAAGCCCTCCCCCCTCCCCGGGCGACGCTCGACCAATTGTGCACCACCCCCTGGGAGCTCCTGTCTACGGTCGGCAATAGAATAGCCTGGACTCGAACCGGCGACCTCCAGGTCTATAGGGCGCACCCTGCACGCCACTCGGAGTGCCTTTACCAGAAATATTTTCTGTTTAACCAAGCCCTTTACATCACACAAAGTTTCACACAAAGTTTCTTTCACAGAAAAAAAAGTTGCAGTTTTTATTTTGGTGTAAAGACCTTGATATATCTAAGTGGATATCAATAATCTAAACTGTTAAACAGCATTGGAATGTGTTTTTTTATCACATCAGTTACAGGACAGTCAACAGTCTACAATAAAACAAGAATGCAAACTGTTTGGTTTCCACTGGAACAAATTTGTCAATTGCAACAAACTA
This sequence comes from Acipenser ruthenus, assembly GCF_902713425.1. Taxonomy (NCBI): domain Eukaryota; kingdom Metazoa; phylum Chordata; class Actinopteri; order Acipenseriformes; family Acipenseridae; genus Acipenser; species Acipenser ruthenus. Next base: position 4,330,270 of record NC_081214.1, read on the forward strand.
AAAGCCACGTACTAACAGATCCTCTGGTTTGTACGGAGGACTGTACTAATGATAGACTGCAGGTAGTTTCAATTGCAACGAATCCAGTGCCTCCAAATTGTCTGCAGTGAACACAGTGCATAAGTCTCCTGCCCCCTAGAGGATTGTGAAGCACAGAGAGGTCGCCTTCAAAATGTAAGGGAAATGTGAAGTCAGATTTCAATATTGTTATATCTAGATAGCATAGACTGAAAGATGATGGGTATAGCTGATGCAAAGAATAATTTCCTTGTTTAGAAAGACATCTCTGGAATAAAAATTTTCTGCAGGAAGCAAACGAAGTAACATTCTGGAAATAAAATGCCACTGTGGCTTTCCAATACATTTATAGGAAATAAAAGCATTTGAAAGTGTTATTTCATATTTTCAGCATGTTGTTCAATAATGCTGTTGATGCTGTAGCAGCTTCCTTGGCAATATGGGTGTAATTTAAGTACTGTATCTGCTGCTTGTTTCTCAAAGCATGTCCTCTTTTATTGACATTAGTAGGTTTGCTGCAAAGAAGTGTAGTTCATTCTGCATGCTAACCTAATCTCGCTTTATGAACAGAGGCCCTGGTAGTCCCAATGCTGTTTTGCTTGCAATGTTCGTGTATCATCATTGCAAATGTAGCCATGCAGGTCTTTACCACTGCAGGTCAAAATTTAATAATAATAGTTGTCTCTACAGTATCAACAGGAAAGTGATGCTCAAATTGGATTCAGATGGAAGCTGGCACTGTATGTGTTGCTATTGCTCGCCTGTATTCTTCTGTCATTTGCAACGAAGTGTCCGAGAGTCAAGGACCCCATTTTCCACTTTGCTGTAGTAATAAAGCTTGACTTAATGATGCTTCTGCATAGACAGTGCAAGTTCTCTTCCAGAAACAGTCCCAGCATCCACACTCCTGTGATTAGTGACCTGGAGGATGACTGAGCAAGCTGGCTTTGGGTAATTCTTCCTTCAACACTTTCATTAAACACCACTGCTCTGACCTCCCTCAGCTCACAGAGAGTGCAGTTTTACCTTGTCTGGTCGGTGATATAATGGTGGGTGGCGAATGCTATCTGCTCCATGATATAGAAGGCTTGCGCAGTAAACACACTGAATGCTAGCTGGTTTGCTATTGATGACAGGGAAGGTTGTTCATCCTCTAGGCAGTAGCTAATGTATAATGGGTAATTAGGCTGCAAAGCATGATGGAATGGGCTCTGTGCAAGTGTAAATCCAATTCCACTTTTACTCACTGTTTAGCGGAGAACCAGTCTATGCAATATTCATTGTTTCATATTTATTTAATGGTCTAGTACTCCCAAATGATTTAAGGGATTTTTTTGTTTTTAACATAGTTTAGAAGGTCGTTCTCTGTCCATAACACTCAAATCAACTGCAAGACAGTACCTGTGAAGGCGTCGCCCAACCAGGAGGGACTTCGGGACCAATAGCAGGTTAGTTTAGGGGATGTTGATCCCAACCAGTATAGAGAGGGGTTCGTAGTGTAGTAGGTTCCTGGAGCGGGACGTCTCTTTTAATGAGGCTAGCGCTCGCCTTGTGTGGCAAGCTTTTATTTTTAGTTTTGTTTTCTTTATTAAATCTGACAGTAGGACTACCATTGCTGGCACCCTAGTGGCAGCACTTGTGTTGTATTAAATCTGCGCACCCCTGTGTGGCGTGTCAACACCCAATGCTGTGTCTGACTCATTATCATTCAGTGACGACCCACGCAGGTAACATCCCCCTGTTACAGGCGGGAATCAGTTTTATTGTGATTCAAAACTTTATTCCTTTCAGAAAAACTCGTAGCTGCTTCCAAATCGTCGCGAGGAAACGTTGCTCTTAAAAATGACATTCAAAATGATTTGCATATTCTTTTTGTTTTTCCATGTCCATCGTTCAGCGTCTGCTGCTTTGGCTTTGCACGCTGTCCTATTTTTTGCCACCCAGACAGTAATAAAAACCCCCGGGGGGGATCGTTAAGAGAAGAAGTAAATTAAAAGAGTTTACTTTGTATTAAACTTAATGAGCTATTACAAAGACCATGCCTAGAGCAGGAAATAAATAACACGCTCACAGCTCACTGCGTATTGTGATTAAATAAAACAAGAGAAGCACTGCTTGGGTGGAATGGGAGTCCTGGGGAGGGGGAGCACACATAGATTAGCTAGGAAGTGGGAATGAATGTATGCCCACCCATTCCTACAGGAACCAGGCGTTTCATTTGTTCCTGAGATGTAATGCCGACAGCGGTAGATTAGTATGCTGCCAGCAAGATGTGTTTTTTTTTTCCATGGGGAATTTGGAAATACAGTTACTTATAATCTGTCTAAAAATACCTGATTCCACCGCAAGTACTGGGAGCTGCTTTCAGCAGCAGTCTGACTAGAAGCAGTTTTTATTCACATTATGTGCAGGAAGTTAATCAGGAAAATGGTCTTTGATATTAAACAAATACTCTTCTAGATACTAAGAGTAGTTGAGATTCACAGAAAAAAAAAAAACTGCTTGAATTATTTTTACATTGAAATCACAGTAAAGAGTCAAAATAACCTTGAACGATCTCATAAGGTTAGTAGGATGAACTAACCTTGAATGAATGCCCAAATACAGAATGAAAAACGAGCTAAAAAAATAAATACAAATAAAATCATTAGAATTGTAATTTCGCAAATGTAAAACTTCCATTAAGAAACACAATACTCAACTTTACCATACCTAATGTATGTATATTTTATTTGTATTTTATTATTATAATTTAAATTACTTTTATGCAGTTCAGTCTGTGCCTCATTAGCTAAAGTTAATATGAATTTTAATATGAGAACATAGTTACTAAAGTGATGAATAATATTACAGAACTTTAACGTTTGAATGTATTTCTTGTACAGTGAAGTTATTGGTAAAACCCTTACTAAAACATATTTGCAATGGTCATTGAGTAGCAAAACATAAACTTTCTGTTTGACTTTGCAGGAACTTTCTCTATATGTCTTCCAAACTGTATCCATCGGTTACTATAGCTGTAAGCTCATGATCATCTGTAATCATGTATTTATTAATAGTGATGGAAAAAATACAAACTTTTATCAATGACTAATAAGTCACTAAAGGTAGGCTTGATTTTGGTGCCCTTCCTTTGAAGGCACTGTTTCACTGCTCTCCTAATCATTGTGTAATTGAATGTTGTACTCCTTCTAAGTTTGTATAACTGTACAGCCCCACTCCTCCATTAGTGAGGATGTCAGCACTCTCTATGCTGGACAGGGTCAATTACAGAGAGAATGGTACAGATGAGTATGTACATGGGCATTAAAACCTTAACATATAAACGAAGTTAGAAAATAAACGTGATGGGTGTTCTTGTGCATTAAATAGACATACCAAAGAAACGGAATAAGTTAAATGACAAACGTTTAGACTCAAAGTCTTTTTCAATGTCTTTAAATGTTGCAACGGTTACGGCTGAATTAAAAAAGCCAGCTTTAGCTGTGTAAATGAATACATGTTTGAGTCGCACACTATGGTACACCTGCTTGCAGATTCTCTTCTGAAAACCTTTAGATTTCAAAGAAACATCATCCAGGACAGTAAGCCTGTAACCCCAGTGAATTTAAGGGCTGTCAACACAGCTTGTTCAAATCTGCACTCCAAGGTCACCTTTACTGTGATAAAGAAATGTTATTCCATTATCAGGTGCTCCCCCTAGGTCAGGGATGGTGAACCTTTTTTAGCTGGAGTGCCCAAAGTTGGATTTTTTAAAAAAAATATACATCACTAAGTGCCAAGGGTGCCAATGATTAATTAGGGGTGTAAAAGGTTATCCGGCGGCTAAACTGTAACTTTTTAAAATAATATTTACTTTCCTTTTTTTGTAATTAAGTTTTTATTAGGCAAACATACCAAAAAAACAGCAATCCACAATACAAAATAATTAAGAACATTACATGAACTAGGACAGAACCCTTCCATCAGCCCTCATCCCCTCGCAACCTCCCCAAACCCTGAACCCCCCTCCCCCTCTGTTGTCTGGACAGCAGGTGTGGGAGAACAATATTTACATTCCTATGACTAATGGGACTTCTGCTGCTGAATATCCGCTGACATTTTTTCAACCCGTGGTTCACAGAAGCACACTGAAACAGGTTGTCTTACTAACTCCCCAGAAGAGGTCTCTATACAACAGAAGCTTTCAGCATGAACAGCTATCCCACTATTGCAGATATTTGCTGGGTGCCATACCTAACAAAAAATGGCCACAGTTAATATTGCCCACCACATCCCCTCCCCCATCCCATCCATATCCCCATCCCCATCATAACTGCCAGACCAAACATACACTCTCTCTCTCTTCAACCCCATCCCACTCCTGTTCCCCTTTATACTTCACTGGGCACTTAATGCTGGTCTCCCCTCGCCTCCCATTATTTCCGCTTGTCCCTGAGAACTCGCAATCTGTCCTAAGCAATTCCCTTACATTCCCCATTCCCTGTCCCTAAGTACACTGCACATTCTTTTTTTTTTTTTGTAAATTTACAGACATAAAAAGCAATAGTGATAGTGCACCTCACAGGGACCCATCAACCTTTGCATATGCCCCTCTATATATTTTGGACAATCCTTATTCAAGTAAGATCAATCAATCTTAATTTTATATAGCGCCTTTCATAGTGGAACATCATCTCAAAGCACTTCACAGCATGTAAAAGAATAACAGTGCATCATACAATAAATACATAATTTGAATATTATATTGCTAAACTACAGTAAAATACATAAATCACATTTCATGACGCATTAAGTTTAGAATTATAATGCTAAACATCAGTAAAAGCAACAATCACAGTGCATCATACAATAAATATAAGACGTTTGCTCAATTGGCGCGCTGCACCAGTAACCCTGGCCAAAATTGTATTGTTTTTTTGTTTGCAGTTGCACACAGTGGCAGCCATTACCGCTGTACCGTCATTTTTTTCCAACTGTATATTTACTTACATAAAACATATCTACTGATTTTACATTTTGTAAAATAACTATTTAAAAGGCAAGTAGCAGATAACATACTTATTAGAAAAAGATTTCTGTGGTGTCAAACTACCTTGAAAAAAAAGGAGTATCCACAAATGTACTCTACATATCAGAGGCATAATTTATTTTGAGACGATTGTTTTTTGAGAATTTACAACCTGCTTTTCCCCACTGTATGAAGAGGGGTAACATACCACAGTATGACCCGTAATTAAGATTAAAATAGTATTTAAAAAAACAAACAAAAAAAAACAGTGCATCAAACAAAGATTACATAATTTGAGATACGAGTATGTGACAGTGAAATATATTTTCGGTATTTATGACAAGGGAAAGGTTTGACAATCAAAACAGCGTGGGACATTTGCTTTAAAGTTCAATGCACGTGTTGCCGCCAGTGACACCTGCAAAAGACCTTGCACTGCACATTAACACGTGTGCGAAAAGCTGTACATCTTTTTAAAAAAGACGTAAGCCTAAAGTGCTTGGTTATGTAATTTCAACCTATTTTAGGCTCGCAGACCCCCGACCCCGAGTGTAAAGTATGAAAGATTGTGGCCATTTCTCCATTTAGTACAGCAGATGACGGTCAGTAAAATGCTACGAGCATCAGACTAACGATCCCTTCCTCCCCGCGTGTCCCGCTGACACATCCATAGCTGACCACAATTACATTTGATCCTCCATGGTACAGACTTACTGTTTTTGATCAGCTTTCAGTTCCCAGGGTACTTGAATAAAGCAGCTCAGCAGCATAAACAGCCAACCATGAACGTGTAGATAATAACGGCTACAGTTAGCGCTGCTTAATTACTGGGGGCGGGGCCGTACTTGCAAATCAAACTGACTGGCTTTCCAAAGTGTCACTCAGAGGGCGTGCGCAAAAAAAAAAAAAAAAAAAAAAAAGCAGATAACTGCTCACTCGCCGTGCCAACAAATACGACTCTGCGTGCCACTCTGGGCACGCGTGCCATAGGTTCGCCGTCGCTGCCCTAGGTGATGTAAATGAAGCCTACTTGTTCTTTTTTTTATTTAAAGGCGAACCGACTGACAGCTCTCAATTGAGCTCCAAGGCATTTTCATGCAGGTTGCCTGAAGGACATTGGGATATACAATGGGGTCTCTATGTGATCTCCGTGTGAACAAAAGGCTGCCATATACAGTATAATTGCTAATTCCAAAGCAAATAAAAGTCAATTTGCTTAGCAGATGTGCGTACCCCTGTGCATTTGTACCAGCTAGCTTTAGGAATGTCATTTCCCAGCTCATCGGTGATGACTGCTGTCTTCTGTAAGGAAGTTGGAAGAAAACATTTATCTCTTCCTTGCAAGTCCCTTATCAGTCTTCTGTAGATTTTCCGGACTTTATTTTGGGTAAAGCCTGTTTATCTTGCCACCACACTACAGATTCACTCCACTTGCAGCAGCTATTAGGGTACCAAGTGACGCCACCTAAATGCAGCATTAAGGGGTCCTCATACCTGCTGCATCTGTAACCCGCGGTGCGGTGGCAGGTTAAATAGACTGTCTTCACCAGGCGTACTCAGACCAAAGAATTCCCAACAGAGTGGCCTAGTTTCTGTTTGGAGGCCAACGTGTTAAACATGTTCCTTGAGTGATCACAGAGACCCCAGACCTTGATTGTGCTCAAGGCTTGGACACGTCTTCTGTGGTGTTAATGTTGAGACTTTGTGATTCAGAGTTTTGAAGTAATGGGCATAGAGAAGAGTGGATTTGAATTTAAAATGAAAACGCAACTGGCTGATTTCCATACGTTCTATAAATTATTCAAAACATACTAATGACATCTAGCTTCTACTTATACAGGCTTTTTTATTATTATCAACAATAGCTAACACTGGCTGATTTAGACTGTAAGTGATTCCTGTATATTCATTAATTAATTAAATGTGGAAGTATGTTTTGCAGTGCACGTTGTGATATTGTTTTATGGAATAACGTCCTCATCATATGTCTGCAATAGCTTTAAAAATAAGAATAGCTCTTCATTGGGAGGTTAATAGTAAGACAGTTGAAATCTGATTCATAGCTAAAGTTGAAATTCGGATGGTATTCTTACATCACACACACTGTAATTGTTTAACTGTAATACTTACACATTTAGAACAAATTCTGTGTTTGATACAAGGCCATGCAGAATACTCCAGTCATAAATTCTGTATTGTATACAATGGATTCAGGGTAGTGTAGAAGTGGTGCTGAGCTGTATAGTCTAAATGTTACAGTACAGTATCAGCACCTTAATCTGAATATGGATTCTCAATTACACCCTACTTATGTTTTCATGCATGTCTTTGATTAACAACAGTTTTACTTGTACCACTTCCTGTTGTACTGTATTGCATACTGTAATAGAACAGGGCATGGCAGGCTTTAGACTTGATACAATAGAAAATAATTGGTTCCTAGATAATATAATCAATGCATGATGTATGCTGGTGTATGTAAAATTGGCAAGTGTATTGTTTAAATTCTCCAGCACATTGGGGATTTAAATCGTTATTCCTGTAAAGGGGACTTAAGTACAGCTTTTATATGATAGTCTTATTGTGATTTTCAGTAACATTTTTATGTGCATAGAAATATACATTCCAGAAGGCGAGATCCAGCAGCACAAGGTATTAATCTCTGAGGGAGATGACAAGCAGTATGAGCACTTTGTGATTTTATTGTACTGCCATGAAAGAGAGCTGCAATAACTCCTTGGCCAGAGCTTCGCGGGAGTGTACTTTTAAAAAGAAAGTTTTTATTTAGAAAATTGTTCTTTGGGACTTTGTCTTATTCATATCTTTTTTAATATATTTTGTTAAGACTGATGATTAGTCATTTAGAAATCTCTAAAATCATTAGTGTACACACATATTGAGATTTCTGCTGTTCTAATTAGAATAGACAGTCACTTGTGTAAAACAATGTGAGATTATGATGTTGTCTACAGGGTGGGGGTCAATTCCTGTTTTTCAATTCCAATCCTTTTTAAAATCAATTCCAAATAGGAAAAATGAACTGACCCCAACCCCAATTGTCTACATTGTAATGTAAGTTATACAGTGCACTCCGTTTATAAGACTCACATCCGTCCCAGAAAGGCAGAAAGACTTTCTTTTTCCTGCCATGTCGACTCACATGTAAACTGCACGACTTGCTTTTTTTTTCTACTGGGAGTCGCTGCGGACCAGGGATTGTGTACTGTATACATGCTGCGTACGTGCCTAATCACGCGAGATGTGATCAAATTCAAAAACAGCTTTATTGGCTGTACACGTCATTGCACTTGATACAGTATCGTATTACATGCAGTCAGTTTGCCCTGAAATTATTCTTATAAGCGGATTGCTTGATTTTTACAAGCTTGATTATTTTAGCATGGTTAGGATAGGAATGATTTGGTCCCAGTGGTTTTGATCACTATATGCGGTTGATTTCTTTTATCAGTAATTCTTATAAACGGAGTGTACTGTATATGAATCTAAGGGGTCGATTTAATCAAGTTCGGGCAAAGGTTATTCAAGCACCCCGTTGTTGCACTGATGTTTTAGTGCTTGAAGATCAAGGCATGAGGTTTCTAAAAGCATTTCAAGCCAAGAGAGATGTCTGTATTCAATATATAACTAAAATCATCTGTTTCAGAGGAATCCACTACAAGATTCGTAGCTTCAATTGACGATAGCAAATTTAGCATTTTTATAACAGCAGAGTTTAGCTGTAAGGAGGCTTTAACGTTATTACCGGCCCTCCTGGTGTTTTGCTTGACAGTCCTCCTCGAATTCTGAATGAAAAGAATAATTCACTTTGTTTCTTTTTTTTTTTTTAACAATAATAAAAAAAAAAGATTGCGCACACAGTCTAAAGTCAGATAATTTATTCTGAATTTTTTTTTTCTTTGACAGAAAAATTATTGTGTGGGAAGATTAATCATTCAGCACTTTGGAAGAAAGCGTAGCACAGAACCAAGAAAACAATAGGCTGAATAGAAGTCAATTTGGCACAGAGTACTTACAATGAGCAAAACTGGAACATGTTAATTTGAAAAAAAAAATGCAGTGAAAGCATACGAACATTTGAGAAAATGCAGAGATATACTGTAAACTGATGACGTCTTGAATGCACTGGTTTTGGAATAACAATATGTATAACAATTAATGTCAAGGATGTTATTAGCCTGGGTGATGGAGTAGGGACACAATGTACAATGATGGCAATAAGACGGCATTGAATTTTAATTGGAATTAGAAATTGATTGTTGACCTAGCCGAGGACATTTCATGCACAGCGTTTTTAAAAATCCGGCAAATTGCTTTGACATTCTGTTAATATGAAACAGATTAAGATTAGAATGGATTTTTGTTTTACTATTAATAGTTTAGTACTAATACATATTGAACATGTAATTATGGAAACATCCATGCAGTAACACTTGAATTCAAGCTTTGTAACATAAACATATTATTGTTCCTATGATAATTTTTGTTTTGCTTTGCACTGGAGTAAATGCTTAGTAAATCGTATTCTCTTAAAAATGATCAGAGCTGCTCCTTAAGCTAGAGTTTATTGACTGTGGCATGATCCCTGCTACCTGCTCATTCCACACCCATAAATAAATAGAAAGCAAGACAATAGTACATTTATTTTAATAGATGCAAATTAGGAACCAGAATTATGGCAGATCTGAGACAGCTGAAAGAAGCTGGAATCTGTTACATGTAAACGCTTTCAGCAGTTTAATGAAAGCTTGGGCCATCCACAAACAGTTGCTGGGGATGGAAGGTGGGGTGGAGGCTGAGGGTAAAGTGAGCATGCGTAGGAAAGCAGATAACAAATTGGGGGTTGGTAAACCCAAGTCACTTCAGTGGTTCTGAAACTTTATCTAAATGGGCCCCGCTTTGAATTAGAGAAGTGAACAATAAGGAGGACTTTAAAACCATAGCCATATATGAATGGCACCCCAGTCATTTTGTGTGGGGTATTTTTCATCGTCACAACTATGGAAGAGATACTTTAGGTAGACTAATCTTCTGCCAATCTCTCCCCAGTTTGACATGCAGCGAATAACGCTGGAAGAACTGAAGCACATCCTGTTCCATGCCTTCCGGGACCACCTCACGATGAAGGACATAGAAAACATCATCATTAACGAGGAGGAAAGCCTAAACGAGAACTCCGGCAACTGCCAAACAGAGTTTGAAGGAGGTAAGATACAACATACAATCAGCCGTCTGAAAAGTGAAAGAACTGTGAAAGGGATAACCCAAAAGAGGTACGTCTAAGATAATACTGCTATACTTGTACTGTAATACGAAAGTCAGTAGTCGCGACCAAAGACAGAATACAAAATACTAGTACATTTACAATTTGGTGCTGTCTAACTGTCTGAAACAAAGTCATTTTTAATAAAGTTATTTATTAGAAGTACACTGATTTGTCGAAACATTGGATCATTTAAGTAACATGAGGGAATCCCCTCGTCTGCAATGCATTCAGCCACAGGGCGGTATTGCTGTACTCTCGTCTAAACTTCAGAAGTGCATCAGTGCAGCACAACAAATTCTTTGATGAATCCTGAAATGTGTAACTAATATCTGAGACTTCAATGAACCCTAAGCAGCAAAGATTCTCATTAACTTCAGTAACTGTTGGCCCGCAGGTGAATAAAGATATGAAGATATCTTTATTCAAGATATTAATCCTCAATAATAATCTTATTAAAAGATATCAATCCTCAATAATAATCTTGGTTTCTGATGATCGGTTTATATATATATATATATATATATATATATATATATATATATATATATATATATAATATATATATATGGCAGATCAAGCTGACTTGCCAATATGTAAAGAGAATTTTGGCAGCTGACTGAAATTGCAAGCTAATGCACCACTTGAACTTTTAAATGAGAAGCTGCTTGATACATGCTCTATTGCCTCAAGACAGGAGAATGTATTCCAACACTTTCTGACTCAGGCCTGTGGCAATCTGTAATGCTTGTCTCTCATGGGTTTCAATTGTCTTTGGCTTTGACTGTTAAGATGTTTTATCAGATTTTTTTTTTTTTTTTTTTTAAGAATAATTTATAACATTTCTTAGAAGCTGTCAGTTGGCAAGTTCGTTTTTTTTTTAAATAATATTTTATTTCCTTAATAACATTTTCAGTTTTAATAGACCATGAAGTTAGACTCCTGCGTCGCTCATTTTGTATTCCACTGGTCTCGCTCTGCAAATAGATGTTAAATGTACTGCTCTCTGTGGACCTGGAAGAATGCTGCAATTGAATCTTCAGAGATAACATTCAACTCAACGGGATATCAAAGCCTTGAACTTTATCTCTGGAACAGTGCATAAAAAAGGTCTGTCTTAAAATGTAGCACACCTGTCTCCATAGCAACCCGTGGATATTATATGTCATCTCAGTGTCTGGGATCAACTGAGTGACAGGATGGCATTTCGCATGTGAGGGATCCATCACGCAGCCTGACACTGATGCTCCACCTCAATTACAAGGTTGTGGCATCCATTTAGGATAGAACTGTATCAGCAATGCACAGACTAGCCAGTAAAGGGCAGACATTGCTCAGTGGTTAAATCCCTGGACCTTGGACTAGTGCAGAACCTAGCAGGATTTTGGTCTTTGATGCCCCGTTGTGACTTTCCTGAAATAGAACAAGGCCTGCACCACCCGCTTGTGTTCCAAGGTGACAAAAACCAAGCACAGAAGGACATTTCGATTTTACTGTAAATGTGATCATTGAGAAAAACAAATGTAAAAAGAAATTGCAGTTAAGATGTTAAGCTACTCCAGGATAAACCGGTCCTTGCTCGGTTGTGTAAAAGTGCTTTCTATCTGTAACGTCGTGGGTATAATGCAGCAGTAAGAGTGACAAAATAATGACCTTAAATATCAGGCAGGAACTGATAGTCTAAATGTATTTAAAGTACATTTACTTCTAATTCTGACTTTTTTTTTTTTTTTTTTTTTTTAAATATCACAGTGCCTTCTTCATTGGCCAAATGTTTAAATTTCATGTTACTAGTATACACCCATGGAAGGAAAGTTTACAGCACCTATATTATTTTACTGCGCCTAGAGTATTTTATTTTTCTGACTTATCAACTAATTGTTGGCTGTCCAAGCAAATGGTCGCCTCTGCAAACAACAAGTGGCGTTGGTGTGAACCCAGCTAGCAGAAGACAACTGGAGTCATTTAGTATGTGGCTCGAACGAATATCAGAAATGTCATGACTAGCTGAAAAACCTACACACAGCAAGCTGTGAGCAGCCTTCAACCAGTGCAGGGCATTGCTGTGGCAAGGGCTCCAGTATCAGAGATCTCAACCCAGTATGTAATTACCAGAGCCGTTCAAAGCAGTTTTCCCAGGACCTTTACGTCTCCTGGGATTGTCACAACATTACATTTTTTTTTTTTTTTTTTAAAGAGTCATCTTGAACTCTCCTCTTTTTATAAGCTGGCGGCAAATTCACTGTTGCATGCTGGGGGCAGCGTAGCATTACTGAATTATATACTATGCCACGGGCCCAGCAAGATGAAAAACAATATTGTGGAATCAAACTAGTTTGTAACTTCACAGTTCTCTGCACAGTATTCCAATAACTTGCTTTCTATTTTGGTTTGAACTACATTTTCCAGCCAGAAAACTGTTTAAAACACACACACACACACACAGCAGCCAATACTGGCTTTCTTTTGTAATGCAATCATAGCTCTGTCAGTCTTCCCGGTCCCCAGCCACAAATCAAAAACAAGTGTAGTCCAACATAATTATTTTTATATTTGAAATGCACAGCTTTGCCAGGTGCTGGATACTGTTTTACTGTTCTTCACACCACTGAAATAAGAGCTTTTTTTCTTTCAAAAAAATATATATTTGTATTATTTAAATGTGAATACACACAATACAAAGACACAAGCGTAGTTTTGTTTAACATATTTTTTATATATTTTTGTGGGCTGCATTGGCTGTGGACTGCTTTTGAATTTCTGTTCACAAGGCTATTTGTTTAGTCGTCAAAATGCCTGAGGCTTATGCTAACCGGAGACCATGAAAAATAAGAAAAATCTGACACCTGCCATATACAAGATCTTAAGCTTATAGGGCTACTGATTACTTTTGAGTCGACCAGATATGCCAATAAGGACAGCGTCAACTTGATGAAAATGTTATCCTGGTCATTGTCTGATGTTTGGCATTCCCAGAACTCTATTACTACCTTCTGTTATAAGTCGCTGTTTTAACATCGACTTTCCTGTTGGAATAACCTTGAAATAGTGAAACAGGTTCCTTGTGTTTAGACTGACTGTCTGTCTGCTGGGCTGCTAAAAGGTTTTCCTGGGAACATCTGGACTGCGTTGTGTACATAAGTGAAACCCCTGTTCAATGAACCAAAGCTTTTACTCAAGGAATAGAAGGGGTTGAAAACTACTCCAGGAACAACTGCTTCTGAAAACTCATCAAGACTGAGGAGTCAAACAGCGCTACGCTAATATGCTTCCCCATAAACAACAACAGATAATAGCAATAGACACGTAAAGCAAAATTCATCATGAAATTAAATATATACATTTGTATGCGAGCAGAGATTTAGTGATCTCTGTTTGCTACAGTGTAGTTTTTGCAAATTTGCTTACTTTTAATCCCCTGAATTCATTGATTTGGATGTTGAGTTTTTCCATTTATAAATCAGTAACAGTATGTATGTTTGGTATTGGGGTCTAAAAATCGTGTACAATGTGTCGGAGTTTCTATTTGAATTATCTGTGTATTTTTGTTTTTTTTTCAGTGCATTCCCAAAAGAAGAACCGCCAGACGTGTGTCCGGAAGAGCCTCATCTGTGCATTTGCAATGGCCTTCATTATAAGCGTCATGCTCATTGCAGCCAATCAGATGCTGCGAAAAGGCATGGAATAGCCTTTCATCCAGAGCACTAACAGATTGTTGCTACTGGAAGACAAACAAAACCAATGTAAAGTGAACACTGTTCCACAAGGAGACTGAAGCCAGCAGCATGCTTTGTCTTGACATTCACCTACATCTTTGTGGCACGGACTTTTAAAAGGGCTGTTTCAATGCTTTCATGGTATTTTTTTTCTTCCTAATGCAATATAAGTACAGGAGTGCTGAACTGTCACCCCAAACAGTCACAGTAAATGATGCCATTTAAATGAAAAGTTTCCTTTGTTGCCAGTTGTAATGGCCTTTGGTGTTTCATATACATTAGCTCGTGGGGTCCTTTCAGAAACACTGGAGTAATGTTCTGTCTGAGAAATGGATTTCTACCACTCTGATCAACTTTAGTTTCCAATTCGAGATAAGGCTTCGGGCCATATTTGAGTAACTTGGACAGAAAAAAAAATACAACGCATTTTATGCCAGTTGCTTAATGACATCAACTGTAGCATGTATTAGCCTCTCCTCATCTGGGTGGAATGCAGGTCTTTGAGGGTTTTAATCAACAAATTAAGATTCCGCAGAAGTTTCAAAATGATTTAGATCTTCATTAATTGAACTTGCTAATTCATTGTTTGGGGAAACGCATTTAATTCAGCTGAACAGACTACTGTTACTTTGCTCCCCATGTTCTATGCATAAAGTAGTGTATGCGTTTTATATTTAGTAAACATTGCTGCCAGGAGTTTTGTTCTTCTAAAACCAGTCACCCCCTCCAGTATCTAAAAACTGGCATCTTCCTCTTCAAGAGCCCCTGCAATCCAAAAGCAATTTAAACACGCTCAGCACTCTGCAGGTTTAACAGCGAGCTACAGCTATGGCCAAAAGTGCATCACCTAGAATTTTAGGATTGAGATATATTAATAATAATAAAAAACTATATGAACATACTTTAGGTATTTTATTTAACATCATGTAAATCAAAAAACTACAAAATGATATTGCAAAAGTCTACCGGAATCCATAATAGTTGTACAGTATTTCATGTTAGATTTTGAAATGTCACATTTTAAAATGTGTCAGTTTTTCATGAAGTATACGGAAAACTACAAAGCGGTATGTAATTCAATGTTAATGTAACATTATTCAGCACATTTCATTTGCCATTGGCCATAGCTATAGGTTTGAATATAGATCTGCAGTGCTTCTATCTGTAACCATCTTGATCTAGTAGTGTAGCTTTGACTCAATCCCGTTACATGTTCCACCCAAGTACAACAGTAGCTATTTAAAAAAAAAAAAAAGAAAAAAAGATTTGTAGTCCGTTTCGCTTTTTATAATATCCAAACAGATTATTATTTTATTCTATTAGGACTTTCACATAGTACACCCAGTCCACCTAGTGACTGCATACTAATATTGCACTGGTGTTTTACTGAAAGAGAATTGCAGCTGCATCTTGCAAAGCCTGTTTATTTGAAACCCTGGTGTGGTCAGAGGAGTTCATGATGTATCTCAATTGAAAAATAGATATATTAAAACAGCTATACCTGCTAATTGGTAGATGCATGAAAGATTATAGGGAGTGGATTATTCAGTCTGTTACTGCACGGCGTTCATAACAGAATTTTAGCTGAGCCCTCATTTAATTATTCTTCTACCTGCTAGCACAGTAAGTGCTGGTTGTAAAGTATGGATACCTCAGTGGGCACAGAATTTGAAGTAGGAGATGAGCAAGAGCCTGAAAAGTAAGCTTTAGTACTCTTTTTTTCAAAATGACTTGAGGCACAAAACAAAGAAGGTCATACTGATGCCTAACGTTGCAGACTGTAAAGGAACTAGCGTAAGATGTACCTACTAAACCTGCCTTTTTTATTTTATGTGAGAGTAGTGGAATACTAGCGTACTGTATATATTTATGGTTAGGGAGGTGAAATGGTTAACTGTACAGTATTTGACTAAGGTAAAGCAGTCCTATTTAAATACAAAGAAGGTGCACTCCCCTAGACAGCCACCAGATGGGGGTGTTGGAGAGAAACTGAATCCAGTAAGAGTAAAATCACTAGATAAAACAATCCTTGTCTGGACGACTGCGTGGTCCTGTCAATGCTGCGTTTACTGGGCTGCGCAGCGTCGCATGTATTCTGGGGTCTAACTTCAGCGTTACAGAGGGTACTTCTGAACTCCTGTAAGAAACCTACTTGTTAATGTACACATTCTAACCACCTTTAGTTTTCTGCAGACTGCTTATGTTTAATGCATGCAATTTTTGGAATACTGTATATACCCGATATTGTATGATGTGTATCAAGTGTATCTGATGGTTATGTGTGTGCATGATGCTGAATACTGCGAGCTCTTAATGCTTCCTGCTGAAATGAGACTGGTAGTCTGTGTGTGTGTTACAGTACTGGACTTGATGTCTGGTGTGAGATACAAGCATCTGTGCATCACATCCCCATGTAGCTCAAGCGTCAAGCTGGACAGATATGTGTTATATTCACAAAAGAGTTTGTATATATTCACTAAAAACCCCCTTGTAATAGTAATAATAGTTCTACTACCAGGTAAATAAGCAATGGCAGGTACCCCTTTAATTTATGAATTTTACTGAATAGAATGCAACTGACATTGCAAAAGTTCTCGTTATGCAAGCATGCCATCTATTGGTCATCATGGAAATTGCAATTCAAGCAGTTTAATTCCCATGCAAATTCACTATTTTCTGAATTTTAAGGTTTTAAACAAAATTTAAAAATTAGGGGGGTTGGTCAAATTATTTAAAAGGGACATTTGAATATTTGTTATTTATTTCATTACAATGGTTTGCATAACATGTAATGTACTGTAAAATACTGAACTGTGAGCTTTCATTACTTTGAGTGACTTTGTAGAATCTGTGTGTGAAACTTTAACCACGTACAGGAACTTTTAAAGACGTACAGTATGTGTTGTAATAAATCTTTTGTTTGTTTGTTTGTTTGTTTGTTTAAGGAAAAGTAAGAAATACTCATGCCACATGTAACTGCTTCCCCACTCAAGACATGCATCTCAGTTTGCCTTTGTATTAAACCCCTATCATATAGCAATGATTTATAAATTCCTAAGTGTAATGCTGAGAAGTATGGAGTGTTAAATAATGTGTGTGGCATGTCCAATAGGCACCAGAGTTACTGTTTTCGTGTGTCAAAATACCAGTCTGTACAGTACAGTATGACCTCGGCTAAGCAGGGCTTACAAATTCCGCTGAAAGCAGACGTCTCGATGCTGCTTTTGAGTTGTAATGTCAGCAATTACTAGGACTGCTGAAAATGTTGTTAAAACTGTATAAACTTGTCCAATCGGTATTCACCCCGGCTTTGTCGGAGGGAACAGGTTAACAGAAAACTAAGCAGTCTGACTAAAAACTTCAGCAGCATGGTGGTTAAATGAGAAACTAATGTATAAACATATGTACATAGTCAATATATACATATAAATACATTATATATATATATATATATATATATATATATATATATATATATATATAATGTAATATTTGGCATGCAGTTTATTAAATATGTAGGTAATAGAGCTGAAAATATAATTCTCAAATAGAGTATATGGTAGATAAAAATTTATCTTACCAAATTGTAAATTTACACTCTGTATAAAAAAGAAATTGCCAGCATTTATGCAATAAAGAGTAATGTTTTTTTAGTAATGCGTGTCAGTGAGCTATCATTTTTGTATGGTTTGGAATTTCTTACTTTTGCACCACTACATGTTTTGACCGTGAATACATTCTGTATTGTTTTGAAAACCACGGAAAACCTTGCATAAGTGTAGCTCGCATTTATGTAGAGTTAAAAAAATACATCCCAGGGATAGAAATAAGACCCCCAGTGCATTACAGTTTGATCCATTCCTGGTTTTACTATGAGTTTAATAAGACACATCGGAGCTTGTTGCCTAATAAAGCATATATTAAGACCAGGAATGGGTGAAACTGCTATGCAATAGGAGTCTTGTTTCCATCCCTGCATCTTAATTGTTCAGATGTATAAATGTCAGCTTGTCTGTCTGTCTTCACACACTATACCTCACAAGTAAATCGCGGAAACAGAATGTTAATGCTATGCTGTTAGCGTGACACCATTTAGTGGAATGTAGGACACAGAAAAACCCGTAAGCAAAATAAAACCCAACAATTTGGTAGTACAAGCGATGTATTTTTGACAAGTATCCCCCCCAGCCCATGTCAGATCTGAAGCATAACTGCAACCAGGAGATCAAACGGCACAATCCTGTTTTCTGGCTTACAAAAAAAAAATACACATAACTATCATATCATCTGAGGGTGGAATTGTTAGCTTCAAGTGTAAGGGACATTTTGTTGCCAATGTCTTCACATCTCAGTCCACAGACACAACATATAAAGTATCCCTACATATAAAATGCCCACTTCCTGATTCTGCGTTTTATACTTTGCATAAATATTACTCTTAAATTCTCCCAATTACAAGAAAAAATAAACCAAAAACTGATGTCCCTTTGCTCACACATATTACCAGGGGGTCAGTTCCTGTTTTTTAAATCAATTCCCTGATTCTTTTGAAGGAATTCAAATTGATATTTTCATTGTTGTCATTGTTCAACTGCTTTCAAGTGAAGCCAATTTAATTGACTAACAGTGAATTCAATTTAAGTAATTTGTAGCCACTGTGAAAAGCCAATTTTAACAGAATGCTGCTAATTGCAATTTTGATCAATGATGTGTTGGGATCAATTAAAATGGAATGGGAATTGTAATTGGGAATTGATTTAAAAAAAGAATTGGAATTGAAAGACAGGAATTGACTCCAACCCTGCATATTACCAAAATAAAATCAAGTTAACATGGGATGCCGATGTTGTCGAGAAACTATTGCCCTTGTTTGATGCTGTGTTTAATGTTCCACTTTTGACCTGTGCAGCTCTGCAGAAGAAGCTCAAAACCAAATTTGTCATTCGAGGGAATTACCTCCAAACATCGCCCAGTGTCGACATTAACAATTGAATCGTTCTGAAAAAAACAAGAATATCCTATTAGGTTTGCAGTCAATCACTTTTTAATTGTTTACTTTATAAGGTTGCTCTTAACCTCACTTGTTGACCTTTTGAGATGGCAACTGTCACTCACCTGGAAAAAATGCCAGGACTTCTGGCGGACGTTGGTGAGCTCCTCACAATTCAGATGCTGTGGGAAACTGCTGTTCTTATCATCGACAAGGCATCGTGTATCTTCAAGCAGTTTTGTACTTCCTAATGAGCCCAGGTACAGGAATCCTTCCTTTGTGTATCTTGCAAGCTGAAAGACAAAACCCTGTGCAGTTAATACAGCAATACTTCAAAGTGAAAGACAAACTCTGTATGGTGGATATGTAGGCATGTAAGATTCTTTTCAGGTTAAAAAAAGCTCTAAAACAGGTGCTTTTTAAAATAAGTTATTATTCTACGGATTCCTGCAGTGTGGTTTGCTAAGTTTTCAAACCTTACAAGTATAATTCAGCTAGGGTCTGAAAGGGCTGATGTGCTAGATGTGTTTTCCCAGGTCCTGCCATACACACACCCCAAGGTGGTCCAGAGATAAAGGCGATGTGAGCTTGGTGTTGCATCTTTTAGATGAGAGGGGAGATTAGTACAGAATGCAAGTCTTTTAATGTGTTTCTGAACCAGTATTGCTCTGCTCCATTTTTTAATTGCCCTTTAGTTTTAGTGCATGCTATTTAAAACAATTAAAATGCATCATTTTGTAAATCCTCCTTCGTTTTGACGAATGGGAGCCAGGTGGGGGCCATACTGTGATGAAATGATGCCTATTGTATTATTGCAGAGAAGTATTTGTAATAATTGTCTTCATAACAAGCCAAGAGATGCTGCAAGCTGTGTGATTAATAAGACAAATCCGAGATTTAACTGACTACTGAAGAAACTGTAGTAGCTTTTCTTTGTAGTTTTTTTTATTTATGTCTTTTATTATGTCTTTGCCAATTATTTTTTATTATTTTTCACCCCTGCGCTGACTCAGGAGGGCGAAGACGAACACATGCTGTCCTTCGAAGCGTGTGCCGTCAGCCGACTGCTTTTTTTCACACTGCGGACTCACTATGCAGCCACCCAAGAGCTACAGCGTTGGAGGACAACGCAGCTCTGGGCAGCTTACAGGCAAGCCCGCAGGTGCCCGGCCAGACTACAGGGGTTGCTGGTGCGCGGTGAGCCGAGGACACCCTGGCTGACCTAGCCCTCCCTCCACCCGGGCGCCGCTCGGCCAATTGAGCGCCGCCCCCTGGAAGCTCCCATCCTCGGTCGGCAAAGGAATAGCCTGGACTCGAACTCGCGAAATCCCACTCACACAGACTGTGTCTGGAGTTGAAGTGAAGATAGTATAAAGGATGATGCTTTAGATGTTGAACATGAAAGTGGTATTAAAAAATGTAAATGCAAAAAACAAAAGAATGTGAATCGTGGATGGAGAGTAAAGTTATTGATCGTTTTGCCAAACCTAAAACCTTCTTGCAGAATGCTAGCACACATGCCTAAATGGGTCTAGTACAGTCATTTAAGAATTACCATCTATCTAAAAAGATTGTGGCAAGGACCTTATTAGGCAAAGTGACCTTATTCAGGTCTTATATGAGTGGAAATATGTGGTTCATTGTTATTTTCCAAGCCCCCTAAGATCCAGCTGGGAGTGTGCTTACCTGCGGAGTCTCTCCGTGACAAGGGTAGAGAATAGCTGTGTGGTTCTCTTTCTCTCCCTGATCAATGCATAGGTTGCTGGCTTTATTATTGCGCAGCTGAAAAAAAAATACTCATTATAGACTTGCACAAAATATATATACATTAAAATAATAATGTGCATGAAAAGTTACACTAAACAGACGTGCTGTATCATAAGGTCACCCTGACCTACGGTGTGTAACTGACTATGCTGTATAATGCCGCATTTTGCTGTTGAACTAGAATTCATGTATAGGATGAACATGGGGAAGGCAATAATTACAGCTGTGAAAAGCACGGAGCAGACTGCACCCACTCATTGAAACGAATCCTTTAGAAAAAAGTATGGCAGGCTGAATAAACTGAAATGACAATGATCTAAGATGAAGTGGTTTGGGAGGTGTATTTAAGCAGCTGGACTACAGTACATGCTGAACACAGCGTTACTTACTTCCCCATAGAAGAGGGTGTTGTTGTAGGTTCTCATCTCTGGGTACACGTTGTCCAGGTACCACTTGAAACTTTTACAGTTCATGCTTTTTCTTAGAGCTACTCTCTGTGAGATATCACCAATGTCTATGCCATGGTCCTGAAACAGAAAGAACAGGATTATAAAATCCATTAAGACTGGGGCAAATGAAAGTGTAATGCAGAACACACCTGTAAGGTATGGACATATGTGCATCATATTAAAATATCCTTACACAATGAAAAGGCCATACCTATAAATACATACAGTATTAATCAGTAGCCACTCTACTGCTTTCGTTCCTTTTTACCATCCATTCTATCTTGTCCAGGTGCAACATGAATATTGGTCCCCTCTAAAAGCTAACATGGAAGGCACACCTACTGAGGTAAATCACACTAACCTTTAATATGCATGTGTGGTATTCACACTTCACAACGGAGAGGTCCTTTTGATTGTCAGAGAGGGACTGTTATTAATGGTGCACCTGGATATTGCTGACAATATCCTTACAGACCAGTCCAATTCAATTGCAGGTAACCAGGGATTGCATGTGATAAATAATTTACAATTGGCTTATCCATTTAAAGGGCCTTACCTCCATTGGAATGTTCCATGCCATGTAAACATGAGATTTGTAGTCGTCCATCCAGACCTCCGCGACTCGCAGCGAGTTTCTCTTTGTAAAGTACCCGATGTTGTTGTGGTAAGGCTTCTTCCACCGCTCAATGTGAGCAACCCGGGAGCAAGGCAGCACCTCCATGCTTCCGCCACACAGCCAGACCTGGAAAGATAAGAGAGCGAAATGAAAACATGTGACTGGTGCGGTAAAACGCCCTCTGTAAGTCTCTACATTTCTTCCATCTACGATAGACAAATGCTTATCAGTGATGTGCTGAAATGGCAGCATTACTGCATCATGGGTTGTTCTTGCAGCAAGATTAATCCTTCCTCACTCAGCAATTTACATACTACAGTTTCATTTTTGCCTTGCCGGGACCAGATCACTGGCGTTGACAGCGTTAATGTTTCTGACAAAAATGAGTGTAATGAAAGGGCGTCACAAAGGCAATTATAGGACAAAGAGAGAGGGTTAGACGCAGTCAATGAAATCATGTGATATATGACGATATAGGTGCTGCAGCAGTACAACGGGAAGCCGTTCTGGTATTGAGCCAGCCTTTTGTTGCTGTGTTTTTTAAATTTTTGTTAAACACTATTTAATCATTAGTTGTTATTCTCCCCCTCGTCCCCCAACTCCCTGTGCAGTTTCTATTAGCCCAGCAGGTCTAACTAATTATATCTATGCACTCTTGAGTCACTGCCAATAAAGAAATCGTGCTGCATGTCTCCCATGGTCACAATGCAAGCTGTGCAGCTTTCAAGAGCGTGTCATCCTGCTGCTGGATTTATTGATCTTACTGCACTGTCCATTGAAGGAAAACCTTGAAGTTTGACCTTATAAGTGAAACTGTAATTATCGCTTCACAGGCAACTGGAGCTCATCATGTGGAGAGTTGAACATGGAAATATTAAAAAAGAAAAGGCATTAAAAAAAAAAATCAGGCATCAGTTTCCTGTGTTAATGGAAGCTGTAATGATTTATTAAAAATAAGCAGTAAACAAAGTGTTTTACAATCATTCTGGGTGGTTCGTTTTTCTCTATTGCTAAATCCTTGCTCTTGAGAAATCCTGTGATATTGTGTCCTTTCAAATCGTATGGCCTGACCTGCATACTACAATAAAACCCAGAGAGTTGAAAGTTTATATTACGGCATGACTTATTTAATTTAGCAGGGTCAAAATCTCAATCTCACTTTCTGCATTTTTTATTTTACGATTCAATTGCTGTTATTTTAATATTGCATGTTGCATTTTTAATATTGCATATTGCATGGCCCACTAGCACAAACAACAGGAAAAATCCAGCCCAATATCATATTGCAAAAATGATTGCAAACATCATACTACAGTATACATATTTTTACACTACACTAAGGCCTTGCCTTTTGAGGTACCCCTGCCAACAAATGAGCTTGCAGATAAGTGGAGAGGTTACCAGAGGCAGGGGGGTAGGATAGCTGCCCTCCTTGTTAGACAAAGCCAAAAAGCAGTTGGAGGCGAACTGTGACGCACAGCAGAAACGGAATGGATTGAGGCAAGATATACATCCTTTCCTTGTCGATCACTGGACGTATTGTTTATCGAAAGACAAATAAGATACTAGCTATTCGACTGACTATTTGTTCTGGTATTGGAAGTGCCTAAAATATGCTTGATGTTTATGTGATTTGATTGAAGGTTGAGTTCATTTCCTAAACCAGTGCTTTGCTTAATATATTTGAAGAAACCAGGTTACCAAAAAAATTTGACAATAGTACAACAAAGCCCCCCCATGAGAACCAGATGAACCAAAATAATATCACTTTGCTGCTGTATGGAAACTTTACATTGCAATCCCTGAGCCAGCCAGAGACTTCCATTTGAAATGCATTTTAAAAATATGCAAAATACGATTTATCATCAGATTTGTTTCAGGGATTATAAAATTCTTCTAGTGTCAATATTTAATTTAAAAGAAGTTCCAAAATATTTGAAAAAGGGTTGTAAAATTTAAAAAAAACCCTGACAAACGTTCAAACCGTCTGGATTTGAGTGCTTGGCATCACCTCATGGAACACCTGGGTCGGTGATGTCATAGTATGGTATTTGAAAGTCACTGTATTGGTAAAAATACAAATGTCGTCTTTTATTTGAGCGTGTTTAATAGCAGATCATTGCAATATGATGACATTAGAACTTCCCCGACTGCAGCTTTAAATGTTTTCTACAACCTATCGTTACTTTAATTCTGTCACTGTCCTTTGAGAAACAAACAAACAGTTTGTTTTCTGTGAAGACAGTACAACAACACAAATTTTTCCTTAGTAAATATTCTCGGTTTGATTATTGTTTTGAAGAAGAAAAACCACCCCCTCATAAGTTCCTCAGCTACTTTTCATACATTTTAAATTTTGTTTTCACCTTCGGCTGTCAAATCTTTTTTTCAAAATATTTAATCCAAAGAGTGAGGGACAAAGTGGGCAAATCTACAAATCCACACTCAAGGCTGGCTGGCATAAATCCAAACTGCCATTTCGCATTTGGTGGCACCATGTGGATTTCATCTTGAGTTCTCCAGAGACCATTAATACTCCCCGATTGCTTGTGCTCCAGGCAAGAGAGTCTGTATTTGCATATTTTCTTTTTTTTTTTTTACAAATGCTGTAACCCGGATTGTATTATCAGCTTCTTATTTCTACTGCTGTGCGTCACACCAAAAATGTATTGTAATACCCCTGAACAGAAAGTGATAATACTATCATTGCAAGGTGGCAAGACTACCATTCAGACCCAATCATTGGAGGCCGCAGCCATACGCACGTTACTCACTGTGCTTACCATTGGTTTGCAAAATTCTGTTCATAAGTGTGGAGTCGCATATAACTTTGTGCAATCGGTTGACCCGAAACAGACATTTTAAGCTTATAGATTGTACGGTTTATTTAGTTGTAGTAATGAGCAAACGGAAGCAGATAAGTTTGGCTGAAGCCATGAAAAATAGCGAAAATCTTCCTACTGGAGACCCAGATGTAAGAGAGGAAAAAAAAAAAATCAGTAAAAGAACTGAACTGGAGTTTTAAGCGCTGAATATACGTTGGCGCCATTGCATGTCAGTACTGGATTACCTGAATTCTGCTGCTCTTCCACGGTTGAGTACGGTAAGTGCATATTTATACTTTGTATTTTAATTGTATCACTGTCTTATATTAAAATGAAAAAAAAAACTATTTGTACATCTGCCCATTGCATCTGCAGCCCCTTTCACACTGGCACTCCTACCCGGCTCCGGGTCTGGGTTCTGGCTACCTGCGTAGTGTAAAACCATGACCTGGGTCACACCCAGGTCCCAGCGACCCACCTCAAGATGTGAGTCAACACGCTTTGACCCGGATTGAGCAAGACAAAATGCATGACGGCAGACGGAATAACAAACAGCCACGCCTGCGTGAAGGTTTCACTTCCGCAAGGAACATTTTTGTTCATTCTGTTTAGCCATATTTTTGTTGCTTGAGACACACCATGAGCCAGATGACAGCAGGGATGAAGAAACGTTTACTCTAATCAACATTTGGGCCGACAGTTCAATCCAGAGGAGCTTGGATGGAAGCGTCTGTAACAAGCTGCATTGATGCGCGCATTGTTTACCTGTAACCTGCCCAGTATATTAATGTCTGTCACTATTGTATCAGGGCTCAGAACACCATTACCTGAGGTCTGTGTTGTTAGATTACTGATGTATCCCATTTGATTTGCTTTGTTCCTGAATAAAACTCTTTTGATTGAAGTTACCTGAAGGAGACCGACTTATTATTTTTAAGTAGAAATCGAACCTTACACTGTGTAAAGACTACTGTTTAAAGCCACTTCATTTCCTCTGAGCTGAAAACTTTTAAAAAGTAATTTAGAAAATACATGTTTCTGATGTTTTGATGACAAAAACAAATGTGTTTGATATTTACCAAAATACACCGTCTGCTTCTTAAATACCTGACTAGAACATTGTAATTAATGTAATATAAAACACTGTTTTATTCATAAAAGCATTCTTGAAATAACTAATGATTATAGCTTTGTGAATAGAGCCCATGATGTGATGAATTTTCAGTCTAATTGTGTTTCTGAGTTCGTGCTTCTGGGGTGAAGTAGTGAGTTTGAAACAATTATGCAACACTGAAGGAGTGACTTGGTTAAAGCAAGGCATGTCTATTAGCATGTCACAGCCTGTCCAAGTGATAGTTCAATTAAAATGATTAATATATTCTTAGCAGATCTATCAAGAGTTATTAGAAACAACTGGGACCAACCTTGATTCCAAGTTCTATGTTCTCTCCACCATATACATCCATTCCAGGATCGAGTAAACCGATCTCTCTAAAGAACTTCCTGTTCACGACAAAGGAGCAACCGATCATCGCTGGAGTCCTACACAAACAACACAAACACAGAGACAGCAGGTAAACGGAACGTTATTATTCCCATCAGCGTGTCTGTCTGCTGTTTCCTGGAGTAACCATTGCTAAGATCGGCGTTGCACAACTCCTGCCCTCAATATCCAGTCCAGGTCTTTAATCCAACCACATTCTAAATGAGTTCACTGAACCTGCTAAAGTCCCATTACCAAATTTAGCATGGGACTGGAACATAAACTGATTGCTAGGTGGCACAGTGGGTTAATGTAGCAAACGTTCACCTCTGGAGGCCTGGGTTCATGGCCACAAGGCTTTCATCTTCACAGTCTATCTCAGTCTATTACCACACACCCATTTGACAGTCACTGCTCAAGAGAGACCAAGGACTATATGCCAAGGTGGGTATTTTACTACAGGTCAGCACTGTAGTGTATAAGACTTACCTGCACTGTGCCTTCCCAATAAAGACTACTGAACCATGCACTACTGAAGTGGAAGAAGAACTAGACATTGTGAACTAAGGCAAAGCATCTCCCCCTGGGCACAGTGCATCGGGACACTGCAGTTCAAATGGTTTCTGAGATACGAGATATGAGGCATTGAAACTGTGGCTGTGGATTTACTGAAGCATATATGCACCCCACTCCCGCCCCCAATAGGCAATGTGTTGTGAGTTTGATAAACACATGAAATGACTGATAAAGTATAAGGTGAGCTCCAAAGTAACAAGCAAGTTGAACAAGCCTGGCTGTGAGAAGAACCCAGCCGAGGCATGTGAAGGTCATAGATCACATGTTGCCAGGCTCGGCACTTTCCAGCGAAGGGCAGCGGACAATTTAAAAGCATGTTTAGCGAAACAACCTCTTCATTCATTTTGTCAAAGTCTGTGAAAAGTGACGGAGGGACTGTAAAAGTCTTCAAGTCGTGTGAATTCCAAGCAGCGCACGAGTGCTGCATCGTTATCATCAACAAAAGACAACTGAGACTCCCACTTGCACAATTCGTTTTAAAATGGTCCCAAATTATTTTTAAACCGAGAGCTTACTTTAACCTAGATAGTACCAGATATCAAGTTTTAAATGAAAATATGTGTTTGTTATAACTGCTTGTGTGAAACCAGCATTGCGAGTAGAACCGCTTCACCACAGGGCAGTAGTATATTTTCTGAGGGGCTATATTATGTATCCACAGCTTCCTCTGTTTACAGCAGGCCTTGCTGAAGCAGCATCTCATATTTTCTACATTGTATTCTACGCTGTCCTTCGCTCAACCACCTTTTAAACAGGATGCACCTTTTAATACTGCTACCAGTGTTACAAACTTGTTATGAATTACCAGTTCTGCTTCATCATCATTTTTGGTTTTGCTTTAAAAGGCTTCCTAAACTAAAACCCATTTGCAGTGCCAACTATCGGATGCTTCTGTTGCTGAATAAGACATGGCAAGGCATTTTGCTTTCCTTTGTACATCTTGTGTCTTTACAGTCCACATATTATCCCTGTCACTCTTATTTGCTTTGAGTTATACTCTCATATGTTAATATCAGCACATTTCCCAATCATCAAACAGCCCTCTGATTTCTTCAATAGGAAACTTATCATTGGGAAGTTGTCTTGCTGTTGAAAATCAAGTGGGAAATTACCAAAAAAAAGCCATTAGCTTGTATCCTCTGGGAATATTGTAAAGTATAAGCTACTCCTGTTATGGTGCATGGATTATTCTAGTTGAAAACCTAATGCAGTTACTGTAGATGCTTTCATATACAGCACGCTATGGTGTGGAAGACACTTTTTTTTTTTTAACTTATTTTAAATATAATATACTGCTACAATGCACTTCGGTATGTAAAGGATTTGTTCCTTGTAATTAAGAATACCTGGAAATAGATTCAGTCCAACATTACATGCAAATCATTTTAAACTTTAATTTCATCCTCTTTGATTGATTTAAAGCACTGGATTTCATGCGTGAGAAGTCCCTTCCTTCTGTTTGTTAAATAACAATTGAAATCACATTGCTGCAGGATATGCAGAAGTGAGGTGCTCTGGAAAACCGAATGCTAACCTGAATAGCTACGCACTCTTGAACCGTCACTGTCCAGCACTGCTTTATTGTAAAATCAATACCTCCTGTGTCTGCTTGTAAAGTGACACAAAAGAACAACTGTCAGAAGCAATCTGCTTCCAATATTGTAGGCATGAGACACACTAAGCTGTTTCTTAAATATGTAACTGCTCCAGGAACTTCAAATCCTACCACAAGACTTTAGGTGATTTCAGAAATACTGCAAGGCTAAAGCTGACGGCCTCTTTGACTGGCAGATTGCCGGTCAGAGATCAGTTCTTTCAGCTGGAATGCTCCACTGTTTGCACAAGTCAGGCAAGGTTCTAATCAGCTGCTTCATTTTGAGTCTCATTCCTGAGTGCAGGGTTTCCAGTTCTTATGTGATTTGTTTACATGGATAACGACAGACAAATTAACTCAGTCAACATGAAGATCTAAAAGGATTCAAAGCCAAGGCCAAGACATTTCCAAGAAACTCAAACCAACAAGTGACACACAGAAGTAACAAAACTGGCAATTTTACAGCAGCCAGATTCCTTCCCCCAAAACAGCTTCTGCAATTCAACAGGCAGGTTAAAGAAAAGGGCTTGTAACCAGGAAGTCCCCGGTTCAAATCCTGGCTCACTCACTGGCTCACTGTGGGACCTTGAGCAAGTCACTTAACCTCCTTGTGCTCCGTCTTTCGGGTGAGACATTGTTGTAAGTGACTCTGCAGTTGATGCATAGTTCACACACTCTAGTCTCTGTAAGTTGCCTTGGATAAAGGCGTCTGCTAACTAAACAAATAACAATAACAATAACAATAATAATAATAATACACGCTCACATTTCATTGGAAGAAAATACTATTTAGAAACAGCCAATCCACCCCAAGGCCAACACAGACATGGACAAAACACTTCACGAATCCTAATGCTACCATGACTTTGGGGAGTTTGATCTAATTCTTGGCTCAGAGCAGTTCTTAGCACTTTCAAGCTTGACCAAGCCTAAACTGCAGACAGAAAGAGCATAAAGAAAATGAAAAAAACACTGCAAAGTTGTGTTTTCAGGGACATTCAATTTGAAAAATAAATAGTCATTTAAATATGTGATATATTCTGGATGAAGCATGTTCTTGTTGAACCAACCTGATTGGTGCAGAAACATCCCCCGCGTCCCACCACTCCTTGGGGGGGCTGATGTACATGCACCACAGCTCCCATGTGTAGCCGTGGCCAGAGTTTTCATACCGCACCAGCTCGAACGTGTCCCATTTGATTTTATCGATGGAGGGAAGAATAATGCGTTTTCGATTCTCTTTAATTCTCGACAGAACTGGTTCAGCCCTATCGAGAAAATGGAGGATTGCACTTAAACATTCATGAAAGCAGTCACAAGTTGTTCTTAATTTAACTCAAGGTTTAAAGATTTTAGATTTTTAGCGTGAAAATGTGTTAAAACTTCCCTCTCTTCACTCCATGTGAATGTATCTGATAAAAAAAAACATGAGACAAACCAAGTCTGGCCTTTGAATACATCCGTCTTTGCCTGGTTTTAGCTTTCCTGAGAATCCTAACTGCTGGGACTGAACAGACTCCCTCATTCCATTCCAATCATGTGACAATTCAACTGCTGGCCCCACCTAATCTCGCTCTCTGTAGACTGACTCAATTTACCTTTTAAAACAGTACTTATATTATTTACAATATTTCTGTAGCTGCTTTCACATACAAGCCTCACATGAGCTGCTTATTTACCTGTGGTATTCCTTTACTTACCATGAAGGTGTAAACTCTACATGGGCATCAAAAAACCCTGTGACCTCCCCAGTGGCAGCCTTCCACCCTTCAATTCGGGCCCGGATCAGCCCTTCCCTTTTCTTATTGCGGACAATTTTCACCAGGCCGGGGTAGCGCTTGTTGACGTATTCCTCTAGAGGTCCCTTCAGCTGGTCTGGAACACACAGTACATGCAGACTGATTTGCCATAGGACTGACTGACTTTATAGTAGCCTGTTGTTGCTAAACCAGAAAAGCTGCTTTGGGAATCTGTAGATCATAGGCTAATTATTTATGTGGGATTATTGTACAACATGCATTGGTTTATTTATAGTATTATAAACTATCATAAAATAAATACACACCTCCAGTACGCTTTTATTCACATGCATTTACTGTAAATGCTTATGCAAACTAGAATGGTACATGTGTTTAATGTAAGGATGATGTTCACATCAAAAGTTAGAAAGAAGAAGTTAAACTAAGAAATAATTGTTCATTTAACTGTGTATTAGGACAAAAAGATGACACTCAAAATGAGCATCTCCCTATCCTCCGTTCTTTAGCACATCAGTTATGGTGTTTCCATACAGGCACTTCCAGAATACCATGACTGCTCTCTCACCATCGTCACTGTTATCATCCACCAGAATGATCTCCTTCAGGAGGTGTGCTGGCGTGTGGTTGACTGCGGAGTGCACCGAGCGCAGAATCACAGACAGGGCTTCGTTCACAAAGATGAAGATCAGGGAGACCTGAGGGAGGTCCTTACGGTAGGTCAGCTCTTTGCACCTGGGCATTACGACAACAACGGGTAGGGTCAAGTGCAAGGCGGCATTATAATTTATATATTGAAACTAAACCACTTAAACGCTTATTGATTCTGTCATAAGTGACATATCCCCGTCAAGTTTTAGAACCGTTGTTATGCTACTGTATATAGAAACATATCACAGAGAGATTTGTTTGCTTCATTAAAGCACTGCTATGTCCTAGTTATTAGAAATTCTACAGTAACTATCTAGCACACTATGTAGTCCCTCACATCACTGGTTCATTTGTATTCTGTTAGATAAAAAGCTGCACCCCCCTGTTCAATTCACACAAGGTGAGCAATATAAGGGAGGGCTGATAGTACGCGCTCAGTTGGCAGTTGCTTCTATATCCAAGCCTGCGCAACACATAGATGTTTCACACAGAACGGTGCATCTCATCCCTATACTGCAAACACCCTCGGGTGAAGTGCAAGCTGCACACCTATCTAACACACAACTGTTAAATATGAAAGCGCTCACGGGTCAGGTTTCAAAAAGCATAATCGAATCGCTCTTAATGAGAGTCAAGGATGCAGATTTGAACTGACACACTTCATCAAGTGCACAGCATTCCCATTCCTTCAGGCTATGTAGGTGACCCATTTCCTACCAATCGCTTTAGATCTGAGCACTTTGAAGAACAGCATCTTGTGATCTAATTACAGCACCTGTTCATATTCAAAGCATCTGATAAATATAATTAGCAGAGATCTGCTAAACTACTCATATAGTGATGGGCTTGTTTTATGTTAAGGGAGCTTTGGAAGACCAGAATTGCAATTGCAACATAATTGTAACAAAAAACATATTTGACAGTATCTTATTACAAAGAAAACCCTATTTGTCATCTAATGAAAATATACAATAATAAAAAATGATGTCACATACAGGGATATTATAATAGAGAATTACCTAATTTAATACTGTTGCATATGCAGGGAACATTGCTTGTAAGGCAAACATTAATAAAACAGCACATCAAAGGGAGGCCCAAGTCAGATTGCTGGCTTCATCACCTACTTGCTTGGACGGAAGTCTGGAAGGGATCTATCCAGTGAAATCTTCTGGCTGAGATAAGCGTTGTACCCATACTTCTCTTCCAGTTCTTTGGCTTTAACCTGCTCACCGGGACTCAGGGTTGCAGCCAATCCTCCTTTACCGCGCCCCTCATACCCTTCGATCAGCCCCAGAGACTTGGAAAGACCTAATGGAAAGATTAGGCTGAGCTACTGTAGACAGTGGATAAACTGAGACAAGAAGAAAGTTGACAATCAAGGCTTTAAAAAGAGTGTGACATTTTATAAGTTTGCAACCTCAGGAACTAGCCTGTTTGATGACTGTAAAAAAAAACCAAATTGAATTAATTTGCTGTCATACAGGGCATATCAAAATATAAATAAGCAAAAAAATAAAAATAAATACATAACCAATAATAAATATCAACTCACTGTATTTTTGTTGTTGTTATTGTTAATTTGAGGTTATAT
Source organism: Acipenser ruthenus (assembly GCF_902713425.1). NCBI lineage: Eukaryota > Metazoa > Chordata > Actinopteri > Acipenseriformes > Acipenseridae > Acipenser > Acipenser ruthenus. The sequence goes on from NC_081214.1 coordinate 4,362,598, forward strand.
GTAGTTGAAAATTGCCTGTATGAAATCGGGCACATAGTTCTTAATTAATATTTCATGTGATCCACTGGGGGTGGGGGTCGTGGGTGTTTTAATAATTTCCTTTTTGCTGTAACATATTTATGTAAACATCTAAATGCATAATAAGAACCATTACCCAGTTCATAAAAACGGACACCTGACATTGATGGGGATTGAGTTGAGATAGAACAGGTCAGTACAGAGTAAAAAGGAACCTCACTTACCATTGAGTTGCCTGTAGACCACCTCTTCTAGAAAGGAAAGCCTCTTCAGTAATGTTTCTTGACTGGCTGTTTGCACCAATTCCACTTGCTCTATGTTTTTTATGCTTCTTGACTTGCATTTACTCCAAAAAATCATAAACCCAGTCACTACCATTAGGTTTAGCACCAGCAAACCTCTCCATCGTCTCAACAAGACAGCCATCAAAAAGTTGTTTGAAGCTTTGACCCAAAGAGCAGCTGGAGAGAAACTACAGAGGCCAACAGTATGGCTTAATGCACTAAGATACTAGTATGACTTGTGTCGCCTGCTGTATACTTAACTAAGTATCACCGAGTTTCCCTTTAGACAGAATCAACCTTGTCTGGTAGCAGACTGGGATATAAAGACGATGCTCGTTTTGGCACAGCAGTAAGAACTTAGGGGTTCAGTCCGCAGCTTATGTTACAATTACATACTTTAAGCCCCATCTGACGATAATAAGTAGCATCATCTGGGCATCCTTTTGTTAATGCAACACAAATAAGTCCGTATATTATAGTAATGCGCGACTATATTGGTGCCAACGCGCTTTTACAACAAACGTTTCATGAACAGGGCCCACGTTTGACTAAATGAAAACTAATGACGTTGACAAATGAGGTCACGTGACGTGACGCGTAATCGTCTTCAGTTTGGTGATGGAACACGACTTTTTCAGGTGAGGTAAACATTATTTTATTATGTGTGAAAATATTAATAATATTTGAGAAGGATTGATGTAGGAACGTGTTTTCGTAAGTTGTTTATTTTTTCGTATTTTTTATCGGCTTTTACTGTAAGTTCATGTAATTTGAGACTGACGTGTTTTAAAGTGAATTTTGTAAATTATCCCACATCGTAATACAAGTAGTGTTACCGGATTTAAAAAAACGAATATTGAGTTTTTTAATAACACCGTTGTCGATTTTTTTTCCAACCGCAGTTGTCTTTATAATACGTATCGGCCAGTTCTCCGATTTTAAGTGTGATAGTTTTTCACCTGCTAACCAAAGGTTAATTAATTAGAAATGGCTTCATGGTCGGATACACTGTGAAAGCCTGTACTAATGTAGTTAGTACTACAACTCTGCCTAAAAGTGTTGCATCACCCTAACTCATTTTGCTTCATAAAGTCGAATGAAACCTGCTGAACAATGTAACGTTAAGATATTGAATTACGTAACGCTTTGTAGTTTTCCATATACGTAACAAAAAACTGACAGAAATTGAAAAATGTGATATTTCGAAATCTAACGTGAAATACTCCTGTACTACAATGGCTTCCGGTACCCTTTTGCGATATAATTTTGTAGTTTATTTGATTACATGCTGTTAAAAAATTACCTAAGTTATGCTCACAGTTGTGGTTTTTTTTTATATTTTTTTATTGTAAATTATGTCTCAGTCCTGTATTCCTGGTTTTACCACGAGTAAGATACACCTGTTCTTGTTGCCTCCACTGGGGCTAATAAAGCACATATTAAGTCCTGGAGTGAGTGAAGCTGCTGTGCAATAGGAGTCTTGTTTCCATCCCTGCGTCTAAATGCTTCAGATCTATAAATGTCCTTTTGTCTCAGTCCGCCTGTCTTCACATGCTAGACCTCGCAAAGTAAGTCACAGAGGTCATTGTAAGACAGGTAAGTGGTTTACAAGGATTGTGGCAAACCTTTGACCTCCAATACCAGTGAAGAAAAACTTGTATACAGTTTCAGAGTTGGCTTAAGTCAGGACAACCCTTTCAAATTACTTTGTACACTGCAATTGTAATGCAGCTTACACTGAATGTCTGCTAGCAATGAGAATATGTTTAGCATTTGGCTGAGAATAAAGAACAAGTTGTGCTAATATGGTTTTAATGAAAGAAGAAAGATATAATTGAAAGAAGTAAGCTGAGGTGATGTTGTCTGGCACCCTGAAGGTTTTTAGTTGAAATCCCAGTCCAGATATACATTTGACACCATTGACAGTACTGCTGGGAAGGTTTCATTTGGAGTTGCCTCTAGGCACATCAAGTATTTTGTGAGTAAATTTAAAAAACAAACAAAAAACTGAATAATGTCAATCTGCCTTAATAGATCAAGCTCAGGAGCTGTGGTGACATTGCATACTGTAAGGTAAGCAGAAGCTTTAAGCTATTGTTCAGGAAAAGGGACATTTTCAGTTTAAATGAAATCTACATAGCAGACTTTATTACTTGATAGTAATCGTATTTGGGATGCCACTGTACTAGTGGGACAGGTTGTTGCATATACTGTATTTGAAGGTGTGTTTATAATATATTTAGTACGTAAGGGTGGTGAAATGTGAAATCAATGTCCAATTTTTGGTCGTTTTAAATGAGTTTACCATACATTTTGAAATTAGCAAAACATTTGACAGAATGCAACTCATAACATGGTCACATGGCTGTTGCACATAAAAGCTTCTGCAGTGTAAAAGTAAGCCTCATACCTTTTTGTTATGTGTATGTGGGATGTGATGGAGTGCTGTAATAGAGAAGGAAATGTACTCGCTGCCCAGTACATTGAACTTGTACTAGCATGGCAGAAGGGAGATGTTTCTTTAGATCACCTGGTAACAGAGGGTTGTGTGTTCCAATCCCTCCAGTTAACCCTCCTTATAATGAAGCATGCATAGATGTGCCAGTCTGTGAGTGATGTAATGGATAACCTTTAACTCACAGTGGCATATGCTGACAAACAATAACGTGAAGATACTTCAAATGAAACATGTTTCCAACACCATTTATTTATTTGAAGACAGACCAACAGACCTGAACCCTATTAAACTTTTTTTTACTGTTATGCTTTTCCAACATCAATACATCAGATTTCAAACCCTGACCAGAGGGCACATTCTATTCCCTTATTTAAACATCACTTTGTAGTTAGATCGGCAATCAAATCAGAAACGGCTCCAGAATATAACAGCCTTTGATATTGGGGACTGGTAGCATTTCATGCTTACTGGTTAAAATAGCACTGTGCGTAACAGGGCAGAAGTCTTGTGCAGTTATTGAAGATCCGTATTTAAATCCTTCATGCTTCATCGTTGGACAATCAGACGGCATCAAAATTAATTGATTCAAGCATTCAGAAACAGAATGTTAATGCTACACTGTTAAGGCCTGGTCACACGGGCGACTTTTGTCGACAGCAACAAGGGGGTGATGGATGTTGCCGGCTTGTGTGACCATCCCGGACAACACCCCGGTGACATGTCTCCCAATTAGGACGATGTTCTATTTTTCAGGCAACACGAGGGCAATATTTTCAATACCAGCCAATCAAATTTCAAAGTAGTCGATAAGGCTATAACGTCAGATACGTTCTGATTCTTGCATTTCATCCAATTAATTATATGTAGTCTATAGATATGCAATACAGTGTGTATGTGGTTAAGCGAATGTTAATGTCCATGATTACAATAACATATTTAAGTTATGGATACAATTCTACAATAATAATGTAGTGTAGTGTATTTTAAAAAATGTTTTATTTTAAATTAATTTGCCGTGTATGCAGTATGCCTGTCATTCTTACATTAACCCAAAATCATAACATCTTTCATTTTAACAGTAAAAGTGGAATTTATTTTAAAAAATCTCAGGTCTGCCTTCTTGCTTTCGAAAGCCTAGAATTACAAGTGCAGTATTGAAAACATTGTTTAGGATAATGAATACCGATATATTTATTATGTTTGGCATATTAAATATGTAGACCTAACTAAATAATTCTACTAATGTACAACTTTTATTTAATTAAGAAGGAACTACAGGTTTGTTATAATGTAACTAGTACAATTTTCATAGTCTTCCTTCACAGCATGTTTACGTCTCGTGACACAAACGTACATTGTGATTGGGTTGTATTACGTTGTTGCCTGTGTGTCTCTAGCTTGTCGACTGCAGTTTTGTCTCCTGTGTGACCACCGCAAACTGCAAGGCAACAGGCAGGCAACAAATGTGTTCATCTTGTTGCTGTCGACCAGGCCTTTAGAGTGACACAACTTAGGGGAATGTAGGACACAGAAAATTAACTTTATTTTCCATGTCCCGTAAGCAAAATAAAACCCAACAATTTGGTAGTATGAGTGATGTATTTTTGACTACAGTTTTTTTCCCTCACAATGTCAGATCGACAGCATAACTGTGCAACCAGGAGATCAAACAGCACATTCCTGTTTTCTGGTTTACAAATAACTATCATCTGAGGGTGGAATTGTTAGCTTCAAGAATAAAGGGGGTATTTTGTTGTCATTTTTCAAGTCTTTTTTTATCCTACTTGAGAAAACATTTACAGCTTCATATTCCATATATACATATATATATATTAATCAAAGTGCAATTGCCTATACATCCCAGTCCGTAAACACAGTGTATACAGTATCCCTATGTATAAAATGCCCACTCCCTGATTCTGCGTTCATACTTCGCATAAATATTACTCCCAATTACTCCCATAAATTCTTCCAATTAGAAAAAACTAAACAAAAGAAACAAAAAATAAAAAAAACAGTCGGACGTCCCCATGCTCACACATATTTCCATGGTTGGGGTCCATTCCTGTTTTTCAATTCCAATTCCTTTTTAAAATCAATTCCCAATTCCTTCGAAGGAATTTATATTTTAGAGACATAATAATTGTTGCCATTGTTCAACTGCTTTCAAGTGAAGCCAATTTAATTGACCAATAGTGACTTTAATGTAAGTCATTTGTTGCCACTGTGAGTAGCTCATTTTAGCAGAGTACTGCTGATTGCAGTTTTGATCAATGTGATGGAATTGATTAAATGGGAATTGGAATTGAAAGACAGGAATTGACCACAACCCTGCATATTACAAAAATAAAATCAAGTTAATATGGGATACCGATGTTGTCGAGAAACTATTGCCCTTGTTTGATGCTGTGTTTAATGTTCCACTTTTGACCTGTGCAGCTCTGCAGAAGAAGCTCAAAACCAAATCCGCCTTTCGTGGGAATTACCTCCAAACATCGGCCTGTGTCCACATTAACAATCGAATCACTCTGAAAAAAAACAAAACAAGAATATCCTATTAGATTTGCAGTCAATCACTTTTTAATGTTTACTTTATAAGATTACTCTTAACCTCAATTGTTGACCTTTTGAGATGGCAGCTGTCACTCACCTGGAAAAAATGCCAGGACTTCTGGCGGACGTTGGTGATCTTCTCACAATTTAGAAGCTGTGGGAACCTGCTGTTCTTATCATCGACAATGCATCGTGTATCTTCAGTCAGTTTTGTACTTCCCAATGAGCCCAGGTACAGGAATCCTTCCTTTGTGTATCTTGCAAGCTGAAAGACAAAACCCTGTGCAGTTAATACAGCAATACTTCAAAGTGAAAGACAAACTCTGTATGGTGGATATGTAGGCATGTAAGATTCTTTTCAGGTTAAAAAATAGGTCTAAAACAGGTGCTTTTTAAACACGCTTATTCTATGTTTTTACTACTGATTCCTTCCACAGTAGGGCACTGCAGTGTAGTTTGTGAAGTACAGTGCTAAGACTGCAGTGTAGTTTGTGAAGTACAGTGCTAAGATAGGGCCTGAAAGGGCTGATGTGCTAGATGTGTTTTCCCAGGTCCTGCCATACACGCACCCCAAGGTGGTCCAGAGATAAAGGCGATGTGAGCTTGGTGTTGCATCTTTTAGATGAGAGGGGATATTAGTACAGAATGCAAGTCTTTTAATGTGTTTCTGAACCAGTATTGCTCTGCTCCATTTTTTAATTGCCCTTTAGTTTTAGTGCATGCTATTTACAGCACATTTAAAACGCATCACGTCCTCCTTCGTTTTGATCAATGGGAGCCAGATGGGGGCCATACTGTGATGAAATGATGCCTATTGTATTATTGGAGAGAAGCATTTGTAACAACTGTCATCATAATAGGCAGGGAGATGCTGCAAGCTGTGTGATTAATAAGACAAGTCTGAGATTTCTTCTACACCGGGTTTAATAAAACTCTGATGGCTAATAGGCAGGATAGTGAAACTGAAGTAGCTTTTATTATGTTTTTTTTAAAACAAATGTGCTTACTGCTTAAGGTGATCACAACCTGTCAGTTTGCATCTTGTTTTATATTTGTGTAACTTTTTAAATATATATATATTATTAGTTTTTGGTAGCGTTATCTTTCTTAGACTTTGTAACAGAGAAAGAATGAATCTTGGTTATAAATCTCCCGACTGACCTGTGAGGGCGCTGTGTAAAGAGAACAGACTGAATGGCCTGACAATTCATTCCCAGGGTTAGGTAGAAGTAGGCCATCTAGAAAGGGGGCGGAGCTACGGTACACCAAGTCATCACCCCAGAAGGGAAGCGATATGACAGCCTTGGATTGGTGGAGAAACGGTTGCACTTGTTAACCAAGGGGGCATACCAAGGTGATCTGTTCCTTTGTTTGTTTTGTCGTGTCTAAAAATCTACTTGTTTGTTATTAGACAGCAAACACGATCCAGAGCTGTCGCTTAAGGTCAGCACAATACCCCGACAACACTGCACCATTGTACATGGATAAATTGTATTACACCGCAAGCACTATAGCACTCACTCTGGACTTGTGAACGTGTGTGTCTTTGTGTGTTCTACTGTGTCTTATTATTTCAGGACTGCAAACCGTTGTTTTGGAACAGTGCAGTACACATTGCTGTGTATTGTCTGGGATTATTCTTTGTGGTCACCAGACCAGGAATATAAAAACAAAACTTGTTTGGATCGTGAACTTTGTTGTCTGTCTTCTGTTTCATAATCACACCACCACTACCCCTGTGCACTGCAAACCACTTTGTCACAGACTTGTATACAGGTCTGCAGTGTTGAAAGCATTAAAGAAGTTAATCGTTATTTTAAGTCTATTCTTGTGTCTGCCATTCAGGCACAAAGCAGATACAGCTTCATCAACTGTTCATTAGCCCTGGGTTTTAAACGTATCACTGCGTACGAAAAACAGGATTAGCTTGTCTGCCATCTGATTTTCAAGTGCTTAATACACACGCCCTTAATAGAACGCTCACAGATTCAGCAAATACATACTACATAATACAGCAAAAGGCTTCTTAGACTTCTTTGAATACAATGGCTATTAATAGAACTACCTCATACAAAAGCCATCAAACATGTAATCAAGAGTATGGCATCGCAATGTTATATACATGATCATTTCATAAGGGCCGCCTTGACCTTGAGTGTGTGAAAATCTGCTTGTACATAGCGCTCTATGCTACATTTTATAAATATATAGTTTAAAAAGAATAATTAAAGTATAGTGACAGTTTCCATCTGATACAGAGACATTTCCAATGTCTGTATCACATCTATATCAGGGCCTACAGCTTTATATACATATGGAAGATGAAACATAACGACAATAAAAAGGCGACTTTACTTTGATTCCCTCATTAGCCCAAGCCTGCCGCTAACAATGAAATGCCTTTGATTACTTCTTCCGGCAAGCTCTTTCTCAGCAGCAAAGAGTCATCAAGTTAATTAGATTGCTAGTCAGCCGTGGAATGAAAGAACCTTGCCTCCCCAGGGACACTGCCGAGGAACATAAACCTGCTCATGCTGCTGTGTATGAGTGTGCAGTACATAGCACCTTCAGAAAGCATCATATAGTTATAGTTTTCCATGATCCTGGTAAAACAGGGTTATCGATTTATTTTTGGCACAAACAACGTTGCACATACAGAAGATCGCACAGTACCTGAAAGGTTAAAAATACCTGTAGCCAAATGCAAACCGAAACCAAAAAGCAAGGCAGTTATCAAGTCATGTAATGTGAGATGGACAACATGATCGGCACATAAGGGTCCCCATTTTTTAATCATGACTCTATCTATCTCATAAAACACCACACACATTAATGAACAAGTAAAGCTATGATGCTGAAAGAAAAACATGACATACTAGAAACTGTATTTGTTAATATGTATAAATACATTTTAAAAAGGGCAACCAATTTAAACAAAAACTTGGAAGGTTTGGGGTACTGGACTGGAGTTGGGAATCACAGCTTTAGATTATTAATGGAATCTCTGATTTTTTTTTTTTTTTTTTTTGAAGATGCTCAAGTATAATATCAGCAGTAAATTAAACTGGTAAACTGCTTAGTCCGAAAAAGCATCCTATAAAGAAACCTCTGCCAAGAGGCGATTTATGAATGTAAAGGAGATGGACCATCAAAAGTAATGTTTAGTGTACAATATGTAATTAAAGCGACAGGATAGGAAATAATGGCACATGTTCACCTGACAACAAGAAAATGTGATGAGATATATAGCTATATGAGGAACAACAACATGAAAGTGTGTTTGATAAATATCATGCTTCATTGTGTCCAATATACTGGGCATTGAATTAGGAGGCCCAGCTTTATTTATTTTTTTAAAGCTTTTTAATTGTTCTTAATCCTTTTTGGAAAATGTATTCTTAATAAAAAAAAAATAATAATAATCTGTCACTAGTTTGTTATGCTGCAAAAACATTTTTCTTCTATACGTAAATATTAATTATGGGGTTATTCGCATTAAGTTTATACATTATGTTTCTGCCAGTATGCATTTCATTAACCACAGCAGAAAGCTTTCAGAAGGAATATGATTGAACTCTTAATTACACAGTTGCATGTTATCTAGTCTTTTTTTTATTACTGGCTAATTCCAGGTCTGTCTTGCAGAATGTTGCATGTGCCTTTGTGTTGCAGTGTTTCTGGCAGGCAGTGACAAGGCAACCTAATACACAGGAGGACACTGGGTGCAAACTCAGTACATCACGCTCTTCAGAACCATATCACTTTACAAAAGAGACAAGCTCTCTCTTGCAAGAGCTGTTATTGATATTGACTACTATCTTGATCAAAAACTAAATTGAAATACTTACACAGAAATATAATATTTTTACTGGATGTTGAATGGGGAGAAAACATAAATCAGTTTGTGAATATTCAAAAGAAAACAAATGTTTAAGTATACAAAAAAAATAGCAGAAGTGGGTCAGATGAGGCAGAGGATGCATAGCATTGCAAATACTGCTGCATTGAGGTAACATTTGGGGGGGGGTTGACCTACGCATTATACACATGGGAGGGGTCATACGCAAAAAAAACTCATTATCATAGACGTATCTCCCCAACTCAACAACACACGACCATCGTGACAGTAAAAATAGATATAATGAAGCGTTCTTACCTTTGTATAAGTTAGTGATCAGCATATGTCAGCCGCATGAAGAGCACAGCATGTGGTTTTCACTAACTACTGTGCAGAATAATTTTTTTTTTTTATATGGGTAAATATCGGGACTTTCTTCCTATCCATCAGGTCGCGGGACATTTGCTAGGAAATCGGGACTGTCCCGACCATATAGGGACTGTTGGCATGTATGCTGTAGATACTATTTGTCAGCACAGCGATTGCCCAAACGTTCGCAAATTACCAGCTAACTTGGGAAAATGTGGCTTTGACTTGCTTCATCATATATGCCAGGGACAATAAACTTAATCAGAAACCAGAACCGCTATGTATCATATTCCACGTGTAATTTGTGTATACTGAGGTTTTTGCCCCCCGATTTTTACCGATGTTTCAAATAAAACGTGTTGTGTTTTTTTAATACTGATTTTATCCCTATTTTAATTTATGTAAAATAAACTAAAAATTCCCAGAAAATGTTTTTAAAGATAAAAACCGAAAATGCAGAACTTTACACACTTGGTATATTTTCAGTGCATTACCTCTTTTACACCACATGGGGCAGTCTTGTGCCTCTTTTTTTTTAAATATTGCAAATTTTCGCACTGCTTTAGTGCAAATAAAAATCGCATACAGAAATAAAAAGCCTTTGACTTTGATCTGCAGTTTATTAAACCGGAACAGACTTTTGTTCTTTGTCCCAGTTCTGTAATATCTTTATATGAATATGTATTTATTATACAGCTGCCATAAAGCAACAAAACCACTGTCATAAAGAAAAGGCTTAACATTTGAACCTATAAATTGCACTGATAAGACCGAATTGCTTGTTTTAAAAAGTGATCAGGATGTGATCACTGAAATCAGATAATGACATACAAAGTGATTCTAGAAGAAAAACACATTGGTTAAGATTATGCTAATATGATAGTTTCCATCATATTAGTATAATCTAAACTACTCAAAGGTGGCTTTGCAATGGCATGCTGTATCACAGAAGGACTAGTAAATTTACATAAGGACTAGCAAGTTTCAAAAGGTACTAGTCCTTAGGACTAGTACCACAATTTTGTTAGTTTCTAACCCAGCTAAATGGGTCTAGTAATTTCAAGAATTACCATATATCTAGAAAGATTGTGACAGGGGCAAAAATAGGGAGCTAAAGTGACCTTATTCTGGGGACTAAGGTCTTATATGAGTGGAAAAATGTGGTTCATTGTTATTTTCCAAGTCCCCTAAGATCCAGCTGAGTCTGTGATACAAGGAGTGTGCTTACCTGCGGAGCCCATCCGTGACATGGGTAGAGAATAGCTGTGTGGTTCTCTTTCTCTCCCTGATCAATGCACAGGTTGCTGACTTTATTATTGCGCAGCTGAAAAAAAAGTATATATATTGTAACAGCAGCGGGATGTGTGATACAGCAGGGAGGGGGTTAAAGCCTCCCTGAAGAGAAAAAACATGTAAAAATGCACCTTTGTTTAGTTTAATTGTTTTCTATTGTTTAATTTAACTGTTTTATTATTTAATTATTCCCTGCACCTGGGCAGTAATTAGGAATTGGGACCAGGGCAGGGTATAAGAGAGGATCAGTTAATCTGATCGAGGCTGCTGAGTAGAAGGAGGCAGATGAGGTGCTCTGCTTCCGAGCAGTCGCTGAAGTAAGTGCTGTGAAACCCGCGTAGTTTGTTTGTGTTTTGTGGTGCTATAGTAAAAAAATAGCGCGTCAGCGCAGGAAAATCCATTCTCTTGAAACCCGTGAGTGGCGGATTCTTTTACTATATATATATATATATACTCATTATAGACTTGCACAAAAGATACATTAAAATAATAATTAATGCATTAATGCAACATACAGTATTCAATTCAAATTGAGTGTTTCATGTATAGGATGAAGGCAATAATTACAGCTGTGAAAAGCACGGAGCAGACTGCACCCACTCATTGAAACGAATCCTTTAGAAAAAAGTATGGCAATATTTGGACAGGCTGAATAAACTGAAATGACAATGATCTAAGATGAAGTGGTTTGGGAGATGTATTTAAGCAGCTGGACTACAGTACATGCTGAACACAGCGTTACTTACTTCCCCATAGAAGAGGGTGTTGTTGTAGGTTCTCATCTCTGGGTACACGTTGTCCAGGTACCACTGGAAACTTTTACAGTTCATGCTTTTTCTTAGAGCTACTCTCTGTGAGATATCACCAATGTCTATGCCATGGTCCTGAAACAGAAAGAACAGGATTATAAAATCCATTACGACTGGGGCAAATCAAAGTGTAATGCAGAACACACCTGTAAGGTATAATACTTATAAATACATACAGTATTAATCAGTAGCCACTCTACTACTTTCGTTCCTTTTTACCTTCCATTCTGTCTTGTCCAGGTGCAACATGAATATTGGTCCCCTCTAAAAGCTAACATGGAAGGCACACCTACTGTGGTTAATCACACTAACCTTTAAAGAGTAAGTAGCAGGGTTCAGAAAAATATAGCGTTACACTCTCCACGTGTCGCTACAACTGTTTAAATAACGTACCTTTAATTTCTTTTCATTGTTAACATCTTGACAACTTTTTACACTTGTTTCAAAATGGCCACTCTAGTGCACTGGGGTTTGAGATTTTTCCTCTAAATCACTGCAGGAAGAGCGATAGAAACAAAAACATAAGTGCTCTGGCTTTTCTGTTCCATACCACATCATGGATCATTATTGCTGCGTTACTTGTTTGACAATGTGGGCAATAATCCTTACACTATCAGTACACTAGAGCAGCCATTTTGAAAGGAGCTTTGAAACAGACTTTAAAGTTATAAGTGTAAAAGGCTGTCAGGATGTTAACAATGTAAAGAATGTAAAGTTGTAGCGACACGTGGAGCGTGTAACGCTATATTTTTAGGAATCCTGCTACTTTTTGATATGCATGTGTGGTATTCACAACGGGGAGGTCCTTTTGATTGTCAGACAGAATCCTTACAAACCAGTCGATTTTTCAATTGCAGGTAACCATTTCTAATTGATTTAGTCTCATATGGGATAATAATTTACAATTGGCTTATCCATTTAAAGGGCCTTACCTCCATTGGAATGTTCCATGCCATGTAAACATGAGACTTGTAGTCGTCCATCCAGACCTCCGCGACTCGCAGCGAGTTCCTCCGTGCAAAGTACCCGATGTTGTTGTGGTAAGGCTTCTTCCTCCGCTCAATGTGAGCAACCCGGGAGCAAGGCAGCACCTCCATGCTTCCGCCACACAGCCAGACCTGGAAAGGTGAACACCGTATGTAAGTTTTTACATTTGTATTTAAGTGTTAACTACATCCACTGTACGACATAGAAATCTTTTGAGTGCATACAATTCAGGATGGAGTGGAGTGTACCCTAGCGAGGGAGATGTTGCCTCCAGGTACACTTGACCTGTTATCAGGTCATAGTTATTATGTGACAAGTGCAAAATAAAAAAGTCAGTAGATGTGAGTCTGACTTTAACCGAATAAGTCAGCCCGTGATGTTGTGCTGTGAAAGGGAGTGTTTGTCATTGCAGGATAATCCCAGTTGAATCCCAGTGAAAGTGAACAGCAGGGAGAGATGCACAATTATACAAGAAACTGCTGTATGAGTTGTAATAATAATTACTTCCGCCGTGACCCAGTTTGCTGGGAAGGTTTAGTCCTGGTAATAGCTTTGTATGAATGTGTCTCCATCCATTCTGACAAATTATTGATTGATTGGGTTATCCATTTTAAACACTGCAGTTAAGTAGTGTCCTTCCAGTGTTTACTGCTGTTACTGTTTTTATTATCTGGGAACAGGAGTCGGGTATATCTGCATTGTTTCCTTTCCCACAACACCTATCAAAGTTCCTTAACACTTCCATCTACGACATGCAACCGCTTATCAATGTTGAAATGGCAGCATTACTGCATGATGGGTTGCGCCGCTTATAGTTATAGCAGCATTATTCCTTCCTCAGCAATTTACAAAAGTACTACAGTTTCATTTTTGCCTTGCCGGGACTAGATCACTGGCATTGACAGCGTTAATGTTTCTGACATAAAAATGAGCGTAATGAAAGGGCGTCACAAAGGCAATTACAGGACAAAGAGAGAGGGTTAGACAGGTGCTGCAGCAGTACAATTGGAAGCTGTTTGAGCCAGCTGTTTGTCACAGTTTTTTTTTTTTTTAAACACCATTTAATCATCAGTTGCTATTTCCGTTTGTTTCTTTTAATTTCTATCCTTTATCCTTAACTCCTTTCCTTTTGCTTACGCAATCGACATTTTGTGCTTTGAAAAAGGAAAGGAGATTAAAAAAAAAATATATGGACACCTTATTAATAGAAATGTGTGCTAATTTGACTGCAGTTGATTATTGTTTATTATTATTATTATTATTATTATTATTATTATTATTATTATTATTATTATTATTATTATTATTAGTTTACATCAAACATCACTGGAAAAATATGAATAAAAGATTGCAAAAATCTAATTAACAAATAGTTAATTAGATGGTATAGCGACTTCTTAAAAATGCATCCTCACTTTTGAGCCTGTTCCTTGTAAACCATCAGTAATTTGTGCAGTTTTGCATATGGAATCACCTGCCGACTGAGCGCCATTTGTCAGGTATACTGTAAAACCCATCATGGCTGACCCTGACCAGAAATAGGGAAATGCTTCTTTTATATATTACAGAATAAACTATTTTTACCTAACAAATTAATAAGGATAAAAAGTATTTACACCAACGTTTAATCTACATATTTCAGGGTCTCCTCTGCCATTCTAGTCCGCATTAAGCAGAAGGCGTCTAGTGGTCACAAAAGCAAAATGTTGCAGTGTGACTTAGCATGTACAGTTCTGGCTTACAGTAGTTTGGTGTTTTTAGGTTTTGTATACAACCTTTACTGATATTACATTATTCATTTTTTTGTTCTGTTCTTTCCATTTGACCCAAAATCAATAATAAAGATCAGTCATTCTCACAATATTTACTTTCAATGTACTGTATGAGTGTGAATCATTGTGGATTTTAGACATGCTCATGTAATTACTCCATATAGATAAAACGTTGAAAACGCTTCAAATATGTAGGGCACACTTTTGTGTTCTGCAACGTTAAGTAATTTATAAAATCCACCTGCCACAAGTCAAATTCAGTTGCAGTGGACACCACGTATCTTCTCAGAACAACTTGCAAACTTGTAATGTTGAATCGGTGCTATGCTGGCCCTACACCATGTTATTTTGTTTCTGCTGTGTATCCAATTCAGAAATGCTGAAGTCACAGTAACACAAAACATAACCCTATTGGTACTGTGAGCCAATATTTTCATATCTATCCAGCGAACAGATACAAAGAGTTTCTTACTGCATTGTACTCCCCCCCCCCCCCCCCCCCCCCTTTGCAGCTTCTATTAGTGCAGCAGGTCTAACTAATTATGTCTATGAACTCTTGAGTCATTGTCAATAAAGAACTCATGCTGCATTTCTCCGATGGTCGCAATGCAAGCTGTGCCGCTTTCAAGAGCATGTCATCCTGCTGCTGGATTTATTGATCTGATTGCACTGTCCCCATTGAAGGAAAACCTTGAAGTTCGACCTTGAAAGTCAAACTGTAATTATCCCTTCACAGGCAACTGGAGCTCATCATGTGGAAAGTAAAGGTTGCTTGCCATGACAGCAAAGGAGGCTTGCCTGTGTCTGCTTTGGAGGGAAAAAGACTGATGCAGATCTTCAGAACGTATTCAAAGCTGTGTCCACTTTAGGCATTACGATATGCTGTATATGTAGGTATAGTATAAAACACAGAAGGCCTAAATGAGTGGGCACATTTTGGAATCAGTTCTGAAGATCTACGATAACCTGCGGATGAAAAGGTCTGGTGATCAGCCAGCAAAGTACTTCAAAGTCAAGATAAAAATAGATCAGGAATGGTGAGCCTAAAAACCCCCTGGCTTCTAAAATCTACTTCCTGAAATTGGTTGCTGCACAGCATAAACAGTATATACCAGGCAGGTTTGTTGAGAGAACACGAGATGAAACAGGAGACAAGGGGGTACACCATTTTTTTAATACTGTACAAATAGCAAACCGCTGTTCTCTTAATCTTTTTATCCAAAGACACAAGTAAGTGCATAGCCATGCACCTGTCAACGGGGCACTACAGTAATAAAATCCCTCTATCAAAGTCTGCAGATGCAGGTTTTATATATTATATAGCCTTGTGAGCAACTACCTGCTTATACACTGCTGATGATTCCATTTTTTTTTTTTTTTTTTTTTCTTATAATGGTAGACTGCATTTTCTTCAAGTCAGAAGCAGAATCTATTATGTATGCATAGTTTTAGTTCATGGAACAATTTTTTGCAGAATGCAATAAACTGTGAATGGAAGAAAGTTCAGGGTGGGTTTTAACACAAATTTGCTCTGGTAGGTACTAATTTGATTTGTGTGAAAACAAGAGTGTATTTAATATATATAAATTTAGAAAAGGCCATTGTTTTTTTTTGTTGTTGTTGAGCTATTCTTGCAGAAATGGCACTTATGCAAAGAAGGTAAACATAGTTTTGCAGTATAAGCCATTAAATACTGCAAATCAGCAATATCATACTCATTAAATGGTAAATATATATTTTAAATAATGACAAGTTGTATTAACTCTTATAGCCAAACACTTTGCCATTCCGCACAGAACTCCATTTAAATATCTGATTAGACAGTTAAAGAAATGCTATTCTCAATAAATGAGGGATTTAACCTTCAGGTTAGCTTATGGACTGTAGGCCATCTAATAAAACTGTATTAAGTAGAATATAATTATTTTATAATTGGAGAAGGGTGTATGGAATTTATAATTCAGTAGTACCGAGGTCACATTCAGATGGCCTAGACCTAATAAAAAGCCATACTTAAATGAAATTGCCCTAGACTTAATTCTGTTTACAAGCTGACAAGACTTATAGCAGTTTGAGCTATTCTGTGTTGAATTAATCATCACATAATTAGAAAAAAACATGGATGGGGGGGAAAAAGCAAAACATGGAATGGGTTAAACTGCAATCTAGGGAAATACAGAGGTGGGCTATTGTTTTAGAAAAAAAGAAGCACTTTTACAAACAGTCACGTTTTAAAACGAAATTGTGCTTTATCTTTAAACAGTATTCTGCACAACCATTAATGAAGATTTTAGTGTTACACCTAAACCTTTTCTCTCAACCTTCTGGCAATGCAGACCAAAATGGCCATTAGTCATGCACATGAGCTTGCCTAACTCTGTACAGTCAAGGCTTCCAGTCTCCCCTCCTGGTCTGTATTCTCTATAATGGAGCTCTTGCAGACTACAAGGATTTGTACAGGGGGAAGGTGTAATGTGATAGACTGCTTCATTGGTTTATACTGTCATTTTCAAACTGCCAAGTCAGGTTTTATTTCACATTGACTTTGTGTATAAACAAGGAAATAGTAATGCTGTTTAGATTCAGGCACCTGTTTGGAGTATGTTAATTTCAATTTTTTTACAGTCCATTACATAAATAATATATTATGCTTTTATGGACATATCTCTAGACAAGGTAATATAAACTCACACACTTTAAACATTAATGGCTTCCGCTAATAGATTTTAAAAAAATAAATTATTCATAAATGCTTTCAATAGTATTTAATGAGACTGTTGACAGTGCAAACAATATACTGCTTGCTGAGATCCTGCTTTTATGTATCCATTATAAGAAAATGCTTTTTGTACAAGCTGTAGAGCGTTTGTAATTGTATATTTGAAGAGTTCTGCTTGTTTTAATAAAGTGTCTGTGTTTAACAAATAGGTGTGGTGTGTTCCTCAGATAAACACAGTACTTGATTACACATTCAATTTTGATAACTGCACAGATATGCTACACTGGCTTGTTAAGGTTTATATTCATTTCTGAAATTGCACCTGCTATTACCAGCCAGTAAACCTCAAAAAAATGTTTTGTTAATTAATACAAGTGAATGACTGCTGCACCTGAAGTAACCAGACACACATGTTCTGTCCATGTGATGATTGGTTAATTCATGTTGCATTACATTTCAACCAGATATTTTAAAATGAAACAAGATACTTTTATTTATAGGTTAAAATCAATTATTTTTACAAAAGCAGCCTGCTGTGGATGCCACAAAAACACTTGCAATGCAATCGAACATGCCCTTTTTAAATAGTTAAGCGTATCCATATGTCTCCTTTTAGTGAAGAAACTAAGAGATCCCTGTACGTGTTGCGTAGTACAAGGGGACAAAATAAATTGACGAAACGCTGTATTAAATATTGCAGGAGTCCCAA
The DNA here is from genome assembly GCF_902713425.1 of Acipenser ruthenus. Taxonomy (NCBI): domain Eukaryota; kingdom Metazoa; phylum Chordata; class Actinopteri; order Acipenseriformes; family Acipenseridae; genus Acipenser; species Acipenser ruthenus. Next base: position 4,380,407 of record NC_081214.1, read on the forward strand.
ATCATGTTTGAAAATGGCAAAAGAATAACAGTGTTCTGTGGATTCATGAGGCAGCGCTCATTTATCATATTCAGATGGCATGCTGTAAAATGAAAGGTCATTCATAAAAATCCCTAGAGCAGTGAAAACAAATGTAAGCGCTCAGTCACATCTATACTTACAAGCAGAAAATACAGCACAGGGAATGTTCTAAACTCCAGCAATATGTACAGTCTTCACACTTTCACAGCAAGCATTTTAAATTACCTTTATTACTGTTATAAATTACATAAAATAAATCAACTGATCGCAACTATGCAAAATTGATTGATTCTCCTGCTTCAATAGCACAAGATGATATTCCTAGGCAATAAAACATAATGGGCTAGATTCTCAAAGACATTTCCTCCAAGTTGTCTTTAGCAGGATGTTTTTCAGATAATAGATACACACACGATTAAGTTACCAACCCAGAAATAAACAACGAAGATATTTAATTTAGTCGCTTGTGATTAGTCTAAAGTGGTTTATTCTTTGTTTTAGACAAGCTTTTTTTTTTTTTTCTTTGACAAAAAATTTGCAAATGATGATTTTGAGTAAATAGCTTTGAGAATTTAGAAATTTCCATAATAAATAATGTGATATCATGAATAATGAATGAGGTTTATTGATTTTCATTGATTACTGTTGACAATTTCATTGGAATTTCATCAGGGTAGTTTGGGGGTCTGTTATACAGAATGCAAGGTTTGATTTATTTTTGTATAATTTGTATTTTGGTGCTAGTTGTGTTGTATTTACCCAGCAGAGATAAGAATATTAATAACCAAGAAATTGCCAGTCTGTTAAAACATCTTTGTACAAAAGAATGTTATCTCTTCAAACATGCTTCATATTAATGCATACGCATTGTGTATGAAGCACAGTTTTTCTTCTCTGGCAGCTTATCTAATGGTCTCTTTCTTAAAAGCATGTTTTTTTTTTTTTTTTTTTTTAAGATTAAAGATACCTTTGCATTGCCCCTTGAGACTTTTCATATGTAGTTCAATGAAATGTAGACAACACTGTTTTGATACTACATGAACTGAATGAATTAATGTTCAAGTATATTCAAACCTTATGGCAAGTTATTTTGTCACATTGCACCACAAAAAAAACGAAATCTGTCAATGGGTTGCAAGCACACCAACGTCACCCCCCCCCCCCCCCCCTCCCCGAATGCCCAATTCCTTTTCCCTTCACTGCAGCAATGTTTAGATGTGTAACTACATACACACGCCCTATAGGTAGCAGTATATATTGTTAGTTGTTTTGGAGTTGCCACTGATATGATTGAGAAGTGGGTGTTGTATTTATCAAGGTGCCACATGTAGTAAAATAAAGTAGGGGCATAATGGATTGAGGTAAGATATAAATCTCTTCTTTGCTGAGCATTGGCTGTATTGTTTATCGAAAGACAAATAAGATAAAATATGGGTGCTGTTTATGCGATTTGATCTAAGGTTGAGTTCCCTGCCTGAACCAGTGCTTTATTTGTGTTCTAGTCAGTTTGAAACAAACAACAAGATAACAATTATGCAGCACTGAAGGAGTGACTGATTAAAAGAATGTATATTAGCATGTCACAGCCTGTCCAAATGAAAATAGTTCAATTAAAATTAATATATTCTTAGCAGATCCATCAAGAGTTATTAGAGACAACTGGGACCAACCTTGATTCCAAGTTCTATGTTCTCTGCACCGTATACATCCATTCCAGGATCGAGTAAACCGATCTCTCCAAAGAACTTCCTGTTCACAACAAAGGAGCAACCGATCATCGCTGGAGTCCTACACAAACAACACAAACACAGAGACAGCAGGTAAACGGAACGTTATTATTCAGCTGTCTGTGTGCTGTTTCCTGGAATAACCATTGCTTAGATCAGTGTTGCACAACTCTTGCCCCCTGTGTTGGAGACCGGCAATTATTTGAGACCGGCGTTTATATTAGATCACTAGCTTCACATGCTTCATGCGGTCATTGAGAAGCCGCTAACACACAACCTTGTAGTAACATCGGAACTCAATTTAAACATTCCAGCAGCTTTGTAAAATGTTGTGTGTCAGTGGGAACTAAGTAACAGTTTTGTTTAATAACAAAATTACATTGTATTGTACACCCTCAAGTATAAAGCGAAAGTATTATGATGGTCTTTTTTATATGCACTGGTTAAGAAGGATACGGTATGCAAAACATTGGAAAAATGAACAAGCAGAAGTACGAATTTGTATTTAAAAACGGAATTAGATCTACCATTGTTAATAATAATAATAATAATAATAATAATAATAATAATAAAAATAATAATAATAATAACAGTTAAATCCACTAAGACGCCCCTGTAGATATCAGAACACAGGCATGTAGGCTACGCTTACAGCATAATTAATAATAATAATAATAATAATAATAATAATAATAATAATAACAAACTTCTAAAATGAACAATTAAAGCAATAAGTATTATTATTAAAAATAATTTATTGTTTCATCTCAAACTTGTACATTGTTAATACAACAAAACGCCTTAAAATACACAGAGCCGACGATTATTTGAAGTTTTACGGTAAATGCCAAGGTGGGTCTTTTACTACAGGTCAGCACTGTGGTGTATAAGACTTACCTGCACTGTGCCTTCCCAATAAAGACTACTGAATCATGCACCAGTGAAGTGGAAAAAGAACATGGACTAGACATTGAACCAAGACAAAACACCTCCCCCGGGCACGGTGTATTGCGACACTGCATTTCAAATGGTTTCTGAGATACAAGATATGAGGCATTGAAACTGCAGCTGTGGATTTACTGAAGCATATACACACACAACCCCTAATAGGTAATGCTTTGTGAGTTGGATAAACACATGAAATGCCCCTTAAACCTGGTAAATTCTGCACAGGAAGCATACTTACTGATATCAAGCTTGGCTGTGAGAAGAACTCTGCCGAGGCATGTGAAGGCCTATGACCCTCGTTCACACCACTGGGCTGGCTCAGGGCTGTCGTATATTTAGGACTGCAACCCCGTTCACATTTGTGGTTTACGGCGCCTTTGCGCATTCACATGTGTCACTGACAAGTAGGCCTAAAACTTGGCGAATTGTTTGTTTTTATTTTATGGTACGATAGCCTGCACTCAGAATGGAAAAGCTACCAGGATATACAATAATCCTTGATTTGTAGCAGATGTTTCTTTATGAATATGTGTTTTTTCAATGCAGCACAGTAGCAATTTTAAGGTATGTATTAAATATATATATATTATATATATATATATATTGGCTATTTTGACTTAATGTTATGGTGTATCAACGATCTTAATATTTGTAGACAAGAACAGTATTTTATGTGTGTATAAAAGCAAGCAGCTAAAAATAATGATCTGCTTTTTAATGTAAAGACACACATTTCTGTAGCTATATCATTGCGTGCAAAATAAACAATGGTGGTTGAATATGCCAAGTCGCCAGCATTATTGATCATTCCTGAGCTCCACAATCCTGCAGTTTTTATATTTATTGCTTAATTACTAGGCACAAACGTCACCCTCATGCCAGCAAGCCAGTAGCAACACAGGACAGTTCATACATTTAAAAACGTACAGCTTTTGCCAAAAAACTGCATTTTCTGAACAAGTAAAGTTATTATTAAGTTAAACTGTGTTGTTTCTATGGCTAATACTTAGCCTTCTATATGAATCTGAAGCAAAATTACACAACATCCTGCACTTTGGCCTTGACTTAAGTTCATTGGCCTTGGTGCCCTGTACAAATTAATTCCACTGATGGTCATTTTGACCTTGCTCTTTTTTTTTTTTTGCCAGGTACAGATTATTTTTAAACAGAGAGCTTTCTTTAACCTAGATTGTACCAGATCTAAATGAAAATGTGTTTGCTATAACATGTTCTTCTTAAAAACTAATTGTGTGAAACCAACATTGAAAATAGAACCTCGTCACCATAGGCCGGCAGTATATTTTCGGAGGGTCTGTGTTACGTATTCACTCTGCTTTTTGTATAAATAGCAGGCCTTGGTGAAGCAGCATCTTTTCTATGCATTGTACTGTACGCTATCCCTCGCTAAACCACCTTTCAAACATGATACATGTCTCAATATTGCTACCAGTGTTACAAACTTGTTATGAATTTCTGCTTCATCATCATTTTTGGTTTTGTTTTAAATGGCTTCCTAAACTAAAACCCATTTGCAGTACCAACTATCGGATGCTTCTATTGCTGAATGACATGGTTCGACATTTTGCTTTCCTTTGTACATTTTGTGACTTTATATTCCACATATTCTATTATTCCTGCCACTCTTATTTGCTTTGAGCTATAATCTTACATATGTTATTATTATTTATTATTATTATTTATTTCTTAGCAGACGCCCTTATCCAGGGCGACTTACAATCGTAAGCAAATACATTTCAAGTGTTACAATACAAGTAATACAATAAGAGCAAGATCAGTTCATATCAGTAAACTTCCCCATCATCAAACAGTACTTCAAGTCCCTTGCTTCTGTTTGTAAAATAACAATTGGAATCGCATTGCTGCAGGACATACAGCAGAAGAACTAGTGTTGACTTGTGGTGCTACCACACTATCTGAGACCCATTTATTGTTTCTTTAAACAGTGCGAGGATGATATTCAGATACAGTATCTAAATGGGGTTTTGTTTCAAAGCACCAGTGAAATGTTTTTTTTTCCTTTAGCATTGCAGCACTGTTTGCTTTTAGAACACATATTGACTGATGTATTCAGGACAACAGTGATACAGGAAAGTCTTTACATCTTTGATTTGTTCTTTAATCTTTTTTCACGTTGCTTAAATCTCTCTTGGGCTTATTGCAACTTGTCAAAGAAGCTGACAATGTTGTGGATAGGCCCCCACACTCGACTGTATGTTATGATAAAGATTTAATTAAGAACAATGGGACAGTTCTTATGTTCTTTGTTTACATGGATAGTGACAGAGGAACATTAACTCCGTCAACATGAAGATCTAAAAGGATTCAAAGCCAGTGCCAAGACATTTCCAAGAAACTCAACAAACAAGTGACACACAGAAGTAACAAAACTGGCAATTTTACAGCAGCCAGATTCCTTCACCCAAAATATCTTCTGCAATTCAAATGTCAAGACAGTGTGCAGCAGTACAACAGGCTACAGTATGCTTACATTTCATTCCAAGAAAATGCTATATATATAAAAAAAATCACAAATCCTAATGCTACTATGACTAGATCTAATGCTTGGCTCAGAGCAGTTCTTAGTACTTTCAAGCTTGACCAAACCTAAACTGCAGATAGAAGAGCATAAAGAAGAAAATGGAAAAACACTGCAAAGGGGGTTGTGTTTTCAGGGACATTCAGTCTGAACAGTGTAGTCATTTAAATATGTGATATATTCTGGATGAAGCATGTTCTTGTTGAACAAACCTGATTGGTGCAGAAACATCCCCCGCGTCCCACCACTCCTTGGGGGGGCTGATGTACATGCACCACAGCTCCCAGTTGTAGCCGTGGCCAGAGTTTTCATACCGCACCAGCTCGAATGTGTCCTGTTTGATGTTATCGATGGAGGGAAGAATAATGCGTTTTCGATTCTCTTTAATTCTCGACAGAACTGGTTCAGCCCTATCGAGAAAATGGAAGAACAAAAGAGGATTGTACTTAAACATTCATAAAAGCAGAGTCACAGGTTGGAAATTAAAACACTAAACCAGTGTTTAAGGATTTTAGATTGAAAATGTGGAAAAAACTTCCCTCTCTTCAGTCCATGTCAATGTATCTGATAAAAAAAAAACATGAGACAAACCAATTCTGGCCCTCGAATACATAAATGCTAGCAGTAAAAAGTGTCAAATGTCATTTAGAGTTCTGTAGTTCCGATGTTAAGTCATTATGATTGTTTGTTTTTTATATCGGTCTTTAACTGGCTTTAGCTTGCCTGAGGATCGTAACTGCTGGGACTGAACAGACTCCCTCATTCCATTCCAATCATGTGACAATTCAACTGCTGGCCCCACCTAATCTCGCTCTCTGTAGACTGACTCAATTTACTTTTTAAAACAGTACTTATATTATTTACAATATTTCTGTAGCTGCTTTCACATACAAGCGCTCACACGAGCTGCTTATTTACCTGTGGTATTCCTTTACTTACCATGAAGGTGTAAACTCTACATGGGCATCAAAAAACCCTGTGACCTCCCCAGTGGCAGCCTTCCACCCTTCAATTCGGGCCCGGATCAGCCCTTCCCTTTTCTTATTGCGGACAATTTTCACCAGGCCGGGGTAGCGCTTGTTGACGTATTCCTCTAGAGGTCCCTTCAGCTGGTCTGGAACACACAGTACATGCAGACTGATTTGCCATAGGACTGACTGTTAAGTGCTTTCTATACACCATGGTATGGTTGAGCATGGTATGGGTATGAAATATCAGAGTGTATTGTCCTTGTTTCACTTTGTATCATTTTGTGTTTCAATAATCACAAACTGGTGACTTTTTAAAAACTCCTTATGGTTTCAATATACAGTAGCTGTCAACTCTACTGTAAGTTCCACAGTGTACCCATTAACCTGTATAGTATAGATATGACTGAAATAGAAAACGAGGTAACAAGCACAGGTGTGTCTTTATTAAACTCGTAGTAAAACCAGGAATGGAGCAAACTACTATGCAATGGGAGTCTTATTTCTTATCCCTGTTGTGAAACAGCTTTTCAACATGAAGAAAAACTTTCCACAGCATAGTATAAGTATTAAATATGAATGCATTTTTACAATAATGAATGCAGTATCTGTGCCACACTTAAGGTTAATCTTGTTGAAATTGGATATGGTGCAGTTTATCATTTTGCATGATCCAAAGTGTCTCAGTGGCATAATGTTGTATCTCGCTTGAGTCCCATTAATACGTCATATATTGAATAATTAATAGTGGAACATCTAATAGCTCATTCAATATACTACAGTGGTGTACTATTAATAATACAAATTCAACCTAATTAATTCAAGACATGATATGAGACAATTATAATAAAAAAAGATATTGAACAGCATTTGTCATTATCACCGTAGGCTAATTATGTATGTCATGCATTGGTTTATTTATATTATAAACTATCATGAAATAAATAAATAAACCCCCAGTAAGCTTTTATTCACATACATTTACTGTAAATGGTTATGCAAAATACAATGGTACATTTGTTTCATGTAAGGATGAGGTTAGAAAAAAGGAAAACTAAGAAATAATTGTTCATTTAACTGTGTATTAGGACAAAAAGATGACACTCAAAATGAGCATCTCCCTATCCTCTGTTCTTTAGCACATCAGTTATGGTGTTTCCATACAGGCACTTCCAGAATACCATGACTGCTCTCTCACCATCGTCACTGTCATCATCCACCAGAATGATCTCCTTCAGGAGGTGTGCTGGCGTGTGGTTGACTGCGGAGTGCACCGAGCGCAGAATCACAGACAGGGCTTCGTTCACAAAGATGAAGATCAGGGAGACCTGAGGGAGGTCCTTACGGTAGGTCAGCTCTTTGCACCTGGGCGTTACGACAACAACGGGTAGGGTCAAGTGCAAGGCGGCATTATATTTATATATTGAAACTAAAGTATAACATAATGTACATACATAAGCACTGACATTGAGACAGTTGGACATACATCTATCTCCATATAATCCCTGATTCTGATACTCTCGTAACATCACAATTTTACACATTGTTTTCTACATATATATATATATATTTCATTCTAAAGTGTGACTAAGGGTATCTCTATCCCTGTCGACAGGGATATGCATCTCCAGTTAGGGATAATTCAGCAAATGTTTCTACAAGAAGTCTTTGACAATGTCTTTTGCGTCAAACTTATTTTTAGTACAACTGTTTGAGATTAAATTTATGTACAAACTTAAAATACTAAAATCCACCTTTCATCGAATACCAAAACAAATACTGCACTTACTGAATGAATGTAGTTTATGGTGTCTCTGGGTTTATGGTAAACCTAGTACTAGTAAACTGTCACAGAACATCATCATACACACTTGTAGTGCACATAATTATTCTAATGACACACCGAAAGAGTTACACTAATAGTTTTACTCTCCATTGCCATGAGGAATCGCTCATCCTGTTTGAATGCACACATCAACAACTAGATATGAAGTATCATTTATCAACTTAATCCTGAAGTCTTTTAGACTGCAGGTTATTTGATAGGAGTGTGATGTAAAAAAGACACAAATGATTAGGCTCCTGTATTCTGATGGTAGTGTATCAGATATACAGTTATGGAAATGATGCTTGTCTGTAAGGCATACAGATTACACCAGCGGTAAATGACAGCTCCGCTGTAATCGAGACATCTGTGACTGCAAATCCAATGGTAATATGGAAAAAGATAAATAATGAACTGGAGTACTGTTATAAAACCACTGTGATGCTACTGTATGTAGAGACATATGACATACTGATTTGTTTGATGGCTTCATGCTATGCCCTAGTTATTATAAATTAGAAAGTCTAACTATGTGTAGCACACTATGTAGTCCCTCACATCACTGGTTCATTTGTATTCTGTTAGATACAAAGCTGCATCCCCCTGTTCAAAGCAAGCAATATAAGTGAGGGCTGATAGTATGCGCTCATTTGGCAGTTGCTTCTATATCCAAGCCTGCACAACACATTGATGTTTCACACAGAACTGTGCATCTCATCTCTATACTGTAAACACCCTCAGGTGAAGTGCAAGCTGCACACCTGTCCAACACACAACTGTTAAATATGAAAGCGCTCACGGGTCAGGTTTCAAAAAGCATAATCGAATCGCTCTTAATGAGAGTCAAGGATGCAGATTTGAACTGACACACTTCATCAAGTGCACAGCATTCCCATTCCTTTAGGCTATGTAGGTGACCCATTTCCTACCAATCGCTTTATATCTGAGTACTTTGAAGAACAGCATCTTGTGATCTAATTACAGCACTTGTTCATATTCAAAGCATCTGATAAATATAATTAGCAGAGATCTGCTAAACTACTCATATAGTGATGGGCTTGGCTTACGTTAAGGGAGCTTTGTAATACAGAAATTGCAATTGTTAAACAATTGTAACAAAAGCACCTTTGAAAACATCTTGCTACAAAAAATAACAATTTGTCATCTAATGAAAATATAAAATAATAAAAAATGATGTCACATACAGGGATATTATAATAGAGAATTACCTAATTTAATATTGTTACATATGCAGGGAACATTACTTGTAAGGCAATCAAACATTAATAAAACAGCACATCAGATTGCTGGCTTCATCACCTACTTGCTTGGACGGAAGTCTGGAAGGGATCTATCCAGTGAAATCTTCTGGCTGAGATAAGCGTTGTACCCATACTTCTCTCCCAGGTCTTTGGCTTTAACCTGCTCATCGGGACTTAGGGTTGCAGCCAATCCTCCTTTACCGCGCCCCTCATACCCTTCGATCAGCCCCAGAGACTTGGACAAACCTGATGGAAAGATTAGGCTTACTGAGACCAGAAGAAAGCCGGCAATTAAGGCTTTAAAAAGATTTCACACTGATTTTTGCATTCCTCCTTTTATTTATTTCAATTATTGTTATTTTTTACTTGTAAGTATTGTCATGCATTGTCTACTACTGTATATTTTAAATACTGCATGTGAAAATAAATGCTAACAATAAATACAAAAGTAAAATAAAAACATGTCAACTATTCGTAACTAAGACTATGACTAACTAAGACTTAATACAGTAATCTGTCGTGTATCTGCCCATCACATATCTGCCATGATCAAGCTCTTCAGCAACGTCACCCACGTGTGCAGCGCTAATGCAAAATGGCTACAGGAAAGCGGAAGCGAGTTGTGCTTACAATTTAAATGTTTTTTTCTTTTCGTAAACCTATGCATTTTGCTACTGTGTAAATTACACTAATGTAAGTGTATACAGCACTGTGGCAGGACAGGAGCCCTGCACATGAAGTATTTTTATTGAAATTTTACCAATGAAAGTCTGCAACAACTGAAAAAAAAAAAATCAACAGATATTTTTGTTATTTTTTCTCCTGCTTACTACAGACTTTAACAGCAGCAGCTACCATATGAATTTCCTACCACTAATTTAATATTGTATATGGAAGCTTGCTACCAGACAGATGTATTGGAAGTAACAAAGGCAGCTTGTGCCTTTTACATTTTTCTCCTCGCAAAGGCTTGCATCCGCAGGAAGCTAGCTTGTTTATTGACTGTAAAAAAACGAATTAATTTTCTGTCCTACACACTTTTCCTTCACAAAAAGGATGTAACAAGTCTGCCTTGGCAGTTTGATCAAAGAAATGCAAAGTAGGCTGAAAAATAGTTTTCTATCACAGGTTTCACGTGTTCGATAAACGCGACCTGGTTACATTACTGTTTAAAAGTACACTTGTTTATTGTATTGAAGCTTGCTTTATGCATTTAAACATCAGGCAATTGAGGCCAAAATGTTCCTGCAACAGTTTAAACACAATCGTTACTGTGTGTGAAAAGAAATTTGCAACAATATTTTAAGTATTGAAAATGTTATCAAATAAAACTTTTTAAAAAATGGCAGAAGAAACCTCCATGCTTTGCTTTGATTTGTGATACTTGTAATGAATTGCCATCCATTGAACTAAATGGAAAGGGAAGGGCTGAACGTGAACCACAAACCATAGGGTTCAGAGATGAATATCTTATCATTCAACTAAAGAGCAAGCTCTGTAAGTAAGTACATGTCTTATGCTGATGTCAGTATTATTAACTGATCAGGCACTAGGAGAATTATTACATAGTGTTAAGATGAGAATGTCTGTTTCTTATTTAAAAATGTATCTAAAAATGTATAAGGTTTCAATGCTGCACTGTCTGAAACCTCATAGTGTTCTTCATAGTGTTCCATTTTAACTTGAAAGTGTAACAATGGTAATTATGTCTAACCTTGGGGATTTATCATTTGGAGCTGTCTTAATGTGCTTTTTTCTGCAACATTAAATTGGTTTGTTAGAATGGTCTTCCTTTCAATTAAATGTTTTTGAAGATGTTTTTTGACGGTTTCTTTCCTTTACTGTGACTTAAGTGCTGTTAATTACCTTTCTGTGTTTTACCATTTTTCAAAAGACTCATCGCCTTTTGATATCTTCGCTAAATATGTACGCCACCGTTTTTTTCGCAAAAGGACTACTATCCCTTTAAAACTGGATCATAAAATGCAGCTTATTTTAGATTGTACATATTTTATGACATTCTAAATTCAGTTTTAAAGAAATGCCTTAAAGTCTTAAAAACTTTGGTTGAAGGACATTGGTAAGTAAGTCTGGTAAATATGCACCAAAGTATTACTGCCATATTCAGTAACTGTGTAATAGATTGTTTTGAGGAGCAGCCCTTTCAGGGAAAAAATAAAAAATAAAAGGTTTCTGGACATAATCCTGTACTTTATCATTTATTTAAGAATAAATTGCTGTTTTTATTTTAATAAATCATGAAGCGACTCTGCAATAACAGTGAAACCTCAAGCCAACTGAACAGCTGTTTAAGTGCAGTCCCGCAGCTTCTGGAGCTTTATTTTCATGTTCTCGCTTCATACAACATGAAAAATATCTACTGTTACATACTCACTCACGTTGAGAGAAAAATCTCTTTTTCTAAATCTCTTTTTCTTTTAGAAATAAACTGAAAATCACTTGCCATTCTTTTTTTTATTTTTATTTTTTTTTAATTTAGTAGTCGCCAATTATTTTTTATTATTTTCTCCCAATTTAGAATATCCAATTATTATTTAAGCTCGGCTCACCGCTACCACCCCTGCGCTGACTCGGAAGTGGCGAAGACGAACACACGCTGTCCTCCGAAGCGTGTGCCGTCAGCCGACCGCTTCTTTTCACACTGCAGACTCACCATGCAGCCACCTCGGTTAATCGATTGCCTGTTTTAACCAGGCCGCATGTATAAAAGCAGCTGGTTGAGAGAGCAATCAGGGAGGAACTTGGTGGGGAGAGAGCAGCAGAGCTTGTGTTTGTTTGTTTAAAAAATGCTGTGCTTAGGCAACTTTTTCTTTTTTGCCTAAATGCATATTTTATCTGTGACCTTTGAAGAATCATGTATACAAACTGAGTCATCAGCTAGGCCTTCCTTTCCAGTAAAGCTGAAAACAGTAAACAGACACAGGAGTTTTATTTTAGTGTAAAATTTAACATGGAATACTTTACTATGCCTTGAAGCTCCCAGTCCCTGCACAGTGGACAACACAGGCAGGTGTCATCCTTTTATTTCCTACTGACAACCCACTCTGTACCCAATGATACAGGCATAACAGGAGCAGCTGCGTGTGGATTTCAGTTACTGTCTCCTTTGTAAGTATAGACAAAAGCTGTAGATTGGCTCGTAAATCCTTAATTGGTAACACTTAGAAAACAAATTATAGTGTATCTAATAAGCAGATTTAAAAAATAGTCTTTCTTTTTTTTTTTTTTTTTAAAAACAAGGGTCTTGTCCTACTCGATTTCCAGTTTTGGATTGGCCCCACTCTTAAAGCGACAGCACATATTATGATTAAACAAGTGTCGTAAATCAAATAAGTGAAAAACCCTGATCAGCTTCTAAATGGCTTGGCACTAATCTGCCAGATATATTTTGCCATGCTTCATGAGTTCAGTTGCTCAAAAATGTAACTACAGGTTGGCTACTTTGTACCAACCCATTAAACGTGATCCAGTGCTCAGTTGGATAATAAAGATTAAATTGGGCTATAGGGATACAGCCAAATGAGTAAAATGCATTAAAAGGAATTGAAAGGAAAGTGTTAAACTTGTGACAGGTTTGTGAGACGGGCAACTACTATGTTACAATAATAGGCTGGAGGATTGCAGGTGATAGACAGGAGAGAGAAAATTAACTGTTATGACATCACAAAATATAACTGAATAATATGTCATTTAGGAATTTATCAGCACTTTAATGACTACCAAATTATGGAAAGTTACAAATGTGAAAAAGGACTACACTGGGAGAATCCTGCTTCTAACTTCTGAAATGCCCCAATACAGTAAAAAACAAAACAGGGAATGTCAAAATATAAATAAATAACCAACAATAACCTATGAACTATGTATTTTGTTGTTGTTGTTGACATTTTTTGAGGTTATATGTAGTTGAAAATTGCCTGTTCATGTGTTCAAATTTCATGTGATCCACTGGGGGTGGGGGTCGTGGGTGTTTTAATAATTTCCTTTTTGCTGTAACATATTTATGTAAACATCTAAATGCATAATAAGAACCATTACCCAGTTCATAAAAACGGACACCTGACATTGATGGGGATTGAGTTGAGATAGAACAGGTCAGTACAGAGTAAAAAGGAACCTCACTTACCATTGAGTTGCCTGTAGACCACCTCTTCTAGAAAGGAAAGCCTCTTCAGTATTGTTTCTTGACTGGCTCTTGAACCCTGGCTTGTAAGGTTGGAATCCTTTCTGGTTTGCACTGGCAACCCTTGCTCTGTGTTTATGATGCTTCTTGACTTGCATTTGGTCCAAAAAATCATAAACCCAGTCACTACCATTAGGTTTAGCACCAGCAAACCTCTCCATCGTCTCAACAAGACAGCCATCAAAAAGTTGTCGTTTGAAGCTTTAAACCAAAGAGCAGCTGGAGAGAAACTCCTGGGGTACAGAGGTCGACTGCACTCACCACGTATGTGTCTGAGTGTCTGTGTGTGTGTGTGTGTGTGTGACAGATTAAAGGTATGGTAGATAATAATATATCTAATATACCGCTGCGCATATATTAAGGGCATTCAAGTTTTAAAAAACCAGAACACATCAGTCCAAAAGAAACTGCACAATGAAACCCGATGTTAGAATGAATAGTTATCGAAATACATAAAACATGTATTTTAAAAGAACTAAACATCAAATACAGACCGAAGATCCCTCTGAACAAAATAAAATCATAAAGTCGAATTTAAGTTTCATTTAAAATGGTTGGTAGGGTGTTTGCATGCACGATAGTTCCACGGTGGTTTAATTTAAAAGCACTATCAATTGATAATTCAAATGTACACAGATTTTAGAAAGCACGGCAAGGATGCACGTAGGACCTATAATAGCGGTAGACTCGTCGGTGTCGCAGTCTAATAATAAAGTGTTGTAATTTGGTGTAATAAGCAATTAAAATGGTCAATGCGGCAGTATTAGTTGCGCTGGTTTGACATCCCATTTTAATTCCAAAATAATCGGCATCTGTGGGTTCGTTGTGTGCACATCATTGCACTGGAGGATCCTTGGAAATGCCTTTCAGGGACGAGTCAGGATAAAAACGCAACATCATCTCTCCGCTGTGTAAAATATGTAACATAAATCAAATCATGTAGAATAATCGGATCAGTCAGTCAGTCTCCTGCTCGTTTGTAAATATCTGTTCCCATTCTACCAGGACATCTTTTCTGCTTTTTCATCAGGTTTCTTTTTTTCTCTCTCTTTGAACCTTGCTATTTGTGCGATAGCAATTACTTGCACGAACTGGGTGGTACGAAATCCCGGACTGGATCACGGAATAGACCCCCTCATAACAGGGCAACACAGGCTATGTAATCTGCAGATAACCCAACAAGAAACGCTTAATTAAAATGCAAGGAAATACATTTTGTTATCTTGTTCATGTTCTTAAAACACAATTATTGGCTAAGGAAAAACAGTTTTCACCAACAGACTTTGCTCTTTTGTATTACCTTTTTAATTGGACAAATATCTGTCCCAGAGAGTGTTTATCTATATACCCTATCTATCCAGTGGCAGCGCTAGGCATAAGCAGGCTAAGCAATTACTTAGGACCCCAAGCAGTTCAAGGTGGCCCTGATTCAGGGAAATTTTAAAAAAATTCTAACCAGAATTGTGCACTTTTTAGTATTGTACTAATTTAAAAGGGTTATTGTGGTGTTTTTTTTTTTGTTTTTTTTTTTGTTTTTTTTTTTTTAATGGGGGGGGGGGGGGGGGGGGGAGAGTGCATAACATTTGCTGAAAGGTGAAGCAGTGAATCCACATTGAAAGAACACAAAAGCGAAACCAAAGATGTCATTATCCTGACCCCTATTCTGTTACATGGTTCAATGCAGATGAATGATGAATGTCACTACCTTTGCCTCTTGTTCTTCTATTACATTACCCCATACATAGATGTTGGTGTTGAGCGAACATCATCCAACCACAACACCAATGGCAAAACTATTTATCAGCGTGATCACACTGTCAATGGGACCATACAGGACAGCTTGTTGATGCCAAGTCAAGAATAAAAGTGTTCTTCAACAAATGTCAACTTATTATTAATATTATTATTATTTTTATTACTGTGACCAAATCTTATGGCTTAATTCACAAGGATACTAGTTTGACCTGTGCCACCTATATACTTTATCACTGAGTTTCCTTTCGATAGAATACACTTTGTCTTGTAGTAGACTGAGTTATAAAGGCAGGGCTCTTTTGCCACAGCAGTAAGAACCTAGGGACTGGGGTTTTATCCACAGTTTATGTTACAAACACTGATGCCCCATCTGACGATCGGAAGTGGCATCATCTGGGCATCTTTTTTTAATGCAATGCAACTATAAAAATGTAGGACTGTATACTATGCTCTTAATGCGGAAGTAAGTTTACAGCACTTAAGTAAAAGTTTGAAGAACAGGACCAAAGTCAAAACTCATGACTTGGGAAAATGATGTCACGTGACGAGCAATCGTCTTTCGTTTGGTGGTCATGGAGCACAACTTTTTCAGGTGAAGTAAACATATTATTTTATGTAATAAAACACATTTTAGACAAAGTACAGGTTTTTATGCAAAAATGTATTGGTATTTTTTTTGAGAAGGATATTTGATATGCACCTGTATTCTATCATTCTCTCCCCATGTACTGTATCATTATTTCCCCATAATGTAGCTCAGAAACATGTGTATTTTTAAATTACAATCACTACTTTTGCTTCATGTTAACAGAAAATTCTATGAGAGGAACCACTCTCCTTGTTTATGTTCACACAAAAAAAAAAAAAAAAAAAAGTGTATTTTGAACATGGTTTTAGTGTTTGCTTCAAAGCGCTTGTACAGTCTATATGTCATGGTTTAGGTTATAGGTAGTTCATTATTTTACCTGTATCCAGTCTATTCTAGTGTTCGCTGTTAGAATTTGATGGATAATTCATTAACCAGATTTGGCGTCTGACTTGAACAGTACATTCAGTGTTTTGTCGTAGACGAATCATTTCAAATCATGTTTAGGACCTCCATTTCATAAAACTGGGACATTAGTTTTTTGCCCAGTAAAAACATGTATCTTTTTGTATCATTTCAGAGTCCACATGGATCCTCTGTAACTTGGCAAATCCGTCGCCTTTCTTCCACTGGAATGGTCTGCATTGCTGGTATGGTATAAGTACATCTAGTTTTAGGGTGAGGTTAGATTGAAAAAAAATATTATTTCCATTGAAACAGACAGCATACACCCAAGTAATAAACACACCTGGCCAAAAGAATACACCCACATCAGTCAAGAACTGTTTCATGACTACTAAAATATATTAGATTCATTGAAACAGACTTGAAGTAGTTGATTACACCTGTCACTAATTGATTGTCACTAACTGATTGTTTATTGTATTGAGTATGACTTGTCTGTGTTTTAAAAGTATTTTAATTTTATATTTGTATGTTTGTATTGTAATATTTTTTTTTATTGTACTGCTGCTACCTTTCTTGGCTAGGTCTCACTTGAAAATGAGGTTAATGTGATTACCTAGTAAAATAAAGGTATAATAATAATAATAATAATAATAATAATAATAATAAAGTGAGGGCCTAAGAGGATGAATTTAATTAAAAAAACACATTCTTTTTTTCTTTTCAGTTCTCTGAAATGCAACCAGGTTTTAATCTGGCAGTGAGACTTTTCATACACTTTCATCAGCTTTTAAAAAACATCAGAAAGGACTCTAGATATTTCTTTGCTGCCATCTACTGGCCGCAGCAAAGTAATACACTTTATATAAAAAAATGAAATTATACCGAAATATTATTCTATAATCCTATAGAATGTAGGGAGTGAATTTTTTAGCAAGCATAATGTACTGGATTGTATAAAGCAGTATATTAACACTGACAAGGTGTCATACGTTGTTCTATACTCTTGATAAAAAAAAAAAATACATAAAAGTATACATATATTTTCCTGCCAATTTGTTCATAAATGTTAGGGCTATAGTATTACAAACATAGCTGTGGATTCGATCATGAAACACTTACTGTAATGTGATGCTGATGTTTTCTAATTGAGCTGTTAATGATTAAAAGCACCCTACGGCTTTTAATGATCATGATTCCCCAAAAGAAAAACAGTACAGACCGTGTATGGTAAGGATTATTTCAGAACATTTGATATAATGCAAAATATTTATTCATGGAACTATATGTGATGACAACATGTGTAGGGATTACAATTCCATTTAAAATATTTAGAATTACATGAGCAATGTGCCTTACTATAAAGGTAGCAGACTGTAAGTCTAAAGTGGAGCATAGGGTTATGCATAGCGTCTGCTAAGAAATAAATAATAATAGGGTTGCACCTACACACCATATGTACATATACGTTTGGTCAAATAAAATTGTTATATGCTTTTTTAGGATATTTTGATCATTAAAATAGTTATTGTTTATTTGTAGCTAATGTGCCTGCTCTTTGTTGTGTGCAGTTTGACCCGTGAGATACTGTTGGTTTGTTGTGTGGCCGTGTCTGAGACAGGCAACCCATGACATGGCATCTTGTGAGCTCTACTCACAAAACGTTTAACCTTTACTTTTTTTTTTTTTAAATACATTTTTAAAGAATCTTGGTTTAAAAATGAGAATAAACTTGCTGCTCAGACATTCCTTAAAACAGTCCTCAAACGTTTTGTGAATATGGTGCAGTGTGCTTTAGTGTCTAAGCTGCTACTGTATAAATTGCATTAGAAAGTTTGTTGGTGAGTGGTTTAAACCTTCAGAATAAGCTCACTGCTTAAAGCTACTTTGAGATGTCTCTCTAGTGTGCATTGTGTGGTAGTTACAAGGAAATCATAGTATGTGACTCCTTATAATACAACTCTTGTAAACACATTATCTTTTTGTATTATTTCAGAGTCCACATGGATCCATTGTAACATGGTAGATCTCCCCATGATTTCTTCTCGTCTCCAGTCTGCATTGTTGGTATGTATAGTTTTAAGGGTGATTTCTAGTTAGAATATAGGATTGCCCCTATAACTTACCCTTTAGTTTTTCGATGTTGTTAATAATGTGGTGTTAGTCAATGGCCAATGCTTCATACTTTAAAGGGTTAATATTGCAGAATGCCACTCTACCCATGTGATATTCATGAATCTGTTAGGGGTTTCCATCCCCATGTAAAACATGCTACAAATGAGGTCATTTCATGTTTTAGTTCACATTTTTTAATAACATGGCACAATTTACATAACACAAGGTTTTTAATGAGGAACATGCTGAAGATTCAGAGTCGCTTCACTTTTTTTTTTTTTTTTACAT
Source organism: Acipenser ruthenus (assembly GCF_902713425.1). Classification (NCBI taxonomy): domain Eukaryota; kingdom Metazoa; phylum Chordata; class Actinopteri; order Acipenseriformes; family Acipenseridae; genus Acipenser; species Acipenser ruthenus. The sequence goes on from NC_081214.1 coordinate 4,399,068, forward strand.
ATGATCTAGAAAGGACTTCATTTACGTACATGATAAACAGCAAAAAAGTTTTGTAATAACAATCCCTTTGCAATACTCAGAACTAACGCTACTGTTCTAGTGTACTTTTTTTCTTTTTCTTTAAAAAACACTGCACAACATCTGGAGTTCACAAAGTTTGAAGCGCACAACTAAACCTTCAGTTGACTACTAAAATAGATCTCTTCTCATTTTAGAAACAAACTGTCTGTAGTGAGACTTCTTTCTTTTTTTCTTTTTTTTTTTAAGATACAACAACTTAGGATAGCACTTTGATACACTATTAGACCAACGGAACTAATTTTATTTTCATACACATACTTTACACTCCTTTAGTAGAAATGCTTTCTGCTGTCTGAGCTTAAAATCATATTCTCTCCAAACAGATATAAAGAGGCCACAAGCAAGGTATGCACAAATGAATAACAGTCAAAACTAAAAGCAGTGTGAGTGATTGGTCAAGTTTTTGTTACGTTCTTCCATTCAGATTTTTGGAGAAGCCTGGATTTGAAAAAAATAAGATGAGGGGGGAGGGATAAATAAGGATTGTCACCAGCAAGCTAAATTGAATTTCTCAGATTGTGAAAAAATGCCCCCATACTACCTTTATGGGTTTACAATATGCAACACATGAATTAGGATTTTTTAAAATCACATTTGTATTATAATATACAGTTTTAAGGTGTGAGAGACCTCAGTCTGTGTTTTTGGAGAAAATACAAGTTTGTGTAGTTTGTGTGTTAAAAAGGCTCCTTTCAGAAATGCTGGCTTTTGTGGGGAAAAGCCAAAACATTCATTGCATAGTTGGAGGGGGGTTATCTGTGAAACGACAAACCTAACACAGCACAAGCAGACTGTGTTAACAAAGAATAAAATTAGCAAATAGCACAGTTTAAGAAGTTTTGTACTCTGTTATTTCACTTAAGTCTATTTACATTTGTACAAAGTAAAGCTTTCATCACACCCTTTTGCATATATGTACCTTTTATCCAAGAAGCAAGCCTTTACACTGTACAGAAATATCTACATGGCTTGCCTCCTTTACACACCATTTCAAAAGCACCTGTACATCCCAAAACACTACGTGTCTTTCCAGGGTGTCAACATTTTGTTCTGCTCTTGATTGTTCAAGAGCAATTTTATACAAATAAAATGATTTAATAGTAGTAGACGACACACACAAAACAAAGAGTAAGTTGGCTACAAAATGTAAACATAAAATGTACAAAACCCCTAATTCCAATTTTTGCACACATTTATATATGGATATAATACAGCCCCCGCAGTGTCTGGTAAAGTTCATTTTGTTTAGACATTGGGCATTAGGTCAGTCTTTAACACGCGTAGTGTTTACCGAGCTTCGATGTCTTTGTGGGTGTGGGAGGGAGGCCTGTCCCTAATGTCTGTCGTCAAAGGAGTAGTCCTTCTCGGGGATCCAGGCCGTGGGCCCAGTGTGGGGATTAGTGGAGGCGGGGCACTCAAAGCAGCTGTGGGAGGAGTCTTGTTGAGAATGCCATTCTGGTGTGCTGACGAGGGGCTTACCCTTGGATAGTGCATGTTGGGAAGTCCGGGAGTCATGAGATGGTGGGGCAGGTGACCGTCGAGAGCAGCATGGTGCATAGGGTGCAGACGGGCGTGTTCATAGTCCTCTCTGAGCATGTGCAGCCTCTCTCTCTCCTCCATGTGGCTGGCTCTTTCATGCTCCCGACGTTGTTCGACTGCAAGGTGGTGAAGGTGCTCTCTGTTATAATCGTGTGGTTCCCTGTCCCTGTACGAGCGCTCTGCTTCGTAAAGCCTTGGTGCTGTAAGGCGGTGAAGGGGGTCACTCCTTAACAAGAAGTCTCTAGCTAGAGGGTCTCTTCGGTGGATGTCCAGCCCCCGGTAGGGGTCTCTTAACGGATCTCTCATGGGATCCCAGTGGAACGCAGGGTAAGGGAACCGTTCAGCACCAGGAATGGAACTAATGCCCATAAAAGGAGCCACCATGCGAGTCCTGTCCATGCTGCTGATGCTGTTCATTGGATGTATGCCAGCCATGCCCATGGCCATCGGCATGGAGGATGTGTGATGGACGCTCGAAGTGGGATGGATGCTGGCGGTGGATGTCATATGGGAGTGCTCTGTAGGCCTGTGCGTTTGGGGCACTTCACTGGAAACCTCGTGGTCCTCCTTGCGCTCCTCCTTCACTTTAATCTCACTGTTTTTCTTCTGATGGTCGTACATTGGCTCACTCTTTTTCTCTGCATCTCGGTTCAAAGTGCTGTTAGGCCTTGTGTTGTCCAGGCCAGCTGGCCTGATGTAGGGGGACGTCCCCCTGGACCCTGGCTTGCCGTCGTCTGCTATCCGGCTCCCATGGATTACTACACCATCCTTTTCAGGAATGTGGTTCTCCTTGAGCTTATGCTCGTCCGTGGCAGAGTCCTTCCAGGAGTCGGGATGATCCCGCTCGCGCTCCTTCGGCTTCTCTTTCTCGCGGACTTCGTTGTTCACGTGGTTCCTGGGGGGCTCGGTTGAAGTGCGGTTGTGAGCCAGCGGGTTCACTGGGTTGACGGGTGCTGGCGAGGGGTGGCTGTGGTGCCTCTTTTCAATGCTGTCCCTACAGATTAAAAAAAAAAAATGCTTCAGGACACTGGTTTTACCATTCACTACTTCACACTCCCTGAAACTTGGTTTAGTGATAAACAGTTTGTACGCAAGTGTCAAACAGAGATGAACAGAAAGGTGTTGGCACTATAGTAATGTTTACAATCCAATTTCTATATCCTGTTGACGTAAACCTCCTCAACTGTTGTAAATCATTGACAACAGTAGAAATGTTCAGGGACCTCTAGTGGCTCACAATGATATTTCAGATTGATGATGTGCTACTGTAGCTTTGTCTTACAATTTTGTATAAATGTAACTTTCATCTTTTTTTTTATTTATTTTTTATGAAAGGACCTTCAAGACAGGTATTACTTTGCATAGCTCTCCAAAACAATATCTAACAATGTATACATTTTTACAAGCTTTTGTTTGAGGGTTCTTTTTGTACACACTGAAGTGGTGTTCGTACCTTTCTTTGTCCTCTTTACTAATGGCCGAGTCTCGCTTGTCTCCATCTCTCTCTCTGTCATGAGCTGCAGCAGAAGAACTTCTCTCTGGCTCTCCTGGCTTCAGCCACGGCGGAGGGGTTGGGAATGAGGGAGGTGTTCGGTGGAGCCGGTTCCAGGGCTCGTGTGTGTTGCTAAAATTCTGTGCCCCGGGGCCGTCTTTGTGGCTGAACATTGAGTTGGGCACTGTTGGGGGAGGGGGACAAAAAGAAGGTTAGGAATGAAACCACCTGGCAGCAGTGGTATGTACCAAAATAAATAACTCCTAACAGTCTGTTTGAATACTGTTAATAAAGATGGTCAGGGGTTCACAAGAAAGAACTAGGCACTCCAAGTTTCCTTGTCTTTTAATGACACGGACACTAAGTTAAGGATGTGTTTAAATAATGTTACAGGTAAGTAGATAAAAGAGGAATATTCTTTAACAGTAGGACGTGGTAGTTTAAAAAAAAATGATTGTAAGTTACTCACTAAGTGAAGGGTTCCCCAACCCACCAAAGGCAGCAGAGTTTAATGTTGCAAGACTTCCAAAAGAAGCCGGTCTGCTGAATGGCTCTGAAAACAGACACAAATTCAATAAGAGACTTCCAAATTTAGTTTAGACTAGTATCCCTGTCGCTGAGTATTTACAAAGAATTCCGGGCTGTCTAAAGATTACCACCATTCAAAAAAATTATGGAAGGCTGGGGTGTGAATGAAATTCTCAAAATGTAACGATCTAATAAGAGATTAATTTGTTTTTTAGCTTTTAACTGTATGTTAAGTGCCAGCGTTCTACCTACCATAACTGTTCTGTAGCACAAAGAAACTCTCCGTCTAGGAAAGTAAGTGAATGACCAAGCCAAGAAATAGCCTTTTCAGGGACTATGTCTCAGTACTGTATTGAAAGGGTTGAAATTTACCTAAATGAGCAGCAGGACTGAGGAAGTTGCTGGGGTGGGGCGGGTGTCCGAAAGGGTTTCCAGTCGGATGTGTGGCACCTGCAAACAAACATAAAGCACCTAATAATAAGTATGTCATTCAAGCAGTCCCTTTGTCAAGCATGCAACTTTACCAATCTAGAGCTCTGTATTGTTATTATCCTACACTGGGGAGAAACTGGAGACATCTGCATGTATATAAAACCTAAAGTAACTATGTTAGGAGAAATGTGTCTTTACATGTGTAGTCCAGGGTGATCTGATGTCTTGTAGTACAAGCTGTTGTGGGGGATGTATGAAACTAAGATACTTGAAATATTAAAAGAACAAGCTTAAGGATTTTCTTTTAAAACAACAACAAAAAAAATCCCTTGTCAAGGACAGCTTGAGATGATAAAAAAAGCCGACTATCAAAACAGTACTGTCTGAATAATAGATACGACAGTATTTTTTATAAATAATAAATGTAAAACCGCTGTTCTCCAGCTAAGCAGCTTCAGCAGTAGGTATCATTATCTGAGATCTGCAGAACAATTAAAGTTCTGAGAAATCTGATGCATTACATCTGCTCTGGGACGCTTGTGTGTTAACCCATATACTTTCCCAAGCGAAGTGTGACATGTACAACCTGAAACTTTAATCAGGAGAGATCTCTCCTGTTTTAGCAATCCTGATAACCAATTAACAAAGGTTACTAGAGGGTAACATTTTTAAATTGATTGTGTTTGGGTTTCCAAAAAAAATATTTGAGAAGTCTATCGCTGCATACAAACTTGGGGTTTTGATCAAGGTAAAAGATAAAAAATAAATAAGAATAAAAAAAAAAACCACTTCATCATTTTTATTTACCAGTATCAAGAATAGAGCAATCAGTATAATCTAATGATATGCCCTAAGTGTGTGAGAAATGAACTGCAATTCGAACGATAAAAACATTTCATTCTTTTTATCTGTCATTACACTGGCTGTAAGATTAGATATGAACGTCTCAATAGTGAAAAGCCACCTTGTCCTTCTTACACCCTGTCCGCTGATAGCTGGAAACTATTGAACACAATCACTTTCTGTTTGTTAAGATTAGTTCAATGAGTGGACTTACCCTGTGGTTTCTCAGGTCGTGGTTTACTAACATTAAAAGCTTAAAGCCACAAAACAATTAGTATTTCAGTTGAGTTTCCTTACCAGCTGCAGAGAAGAGGGTGGCAGGGCGAGCCAGGTCGTGGGGGTGGTGAATGGCTCCAAAGAGGCTCGGGCCTGGAGGCCGACACAAAAATTCTGGTTTGAGGCCGAAGTCCAGTTTGTGTGGGTCTGCTTGCATCTGCTGCTGAAAGAGTGAGATCCATTTGAAATACCGTTTCTAAACCGCCTGTTGCATCTGGAATACAGTCACACACTGGGGAATGATGTACTATTTTGTGCATTAACTTACAGTTTTAAGACAGTGAATTTAATTTAAGCACTTGACCTGTGGTTTCGTCCTGCTCTTCTCAGAGCTGTGACAACGTACACCCCAGTGTACCTCACAGAATATACTAACCGCTGTAACATATCCATTCCAGTTCAGATACAAGCCTGACAAGAAATGTTACTAACTTGCAACCTACTGAATTTGCCCATATAAAACAGTTTATCATTATTGAAAGTATTTATCATAACATTAATTACTGATACTGGCATTACTGTTACTTGCTTTGCTTTTTTCATTCAATTTGAAATTATCTGAAATTCCCCCATTCCACCAGCAGAGGGAGAAAAAGTATTGAAGATAATGTATGTATCTATTTGTATCTGCATTGGTTGGCTATGGTAACAGAGTATTACACATTTGTAATTGCTTTCATTGATTTCTCAAGCCAATATATTTACTACAGTAAAGTAGTGTCACCCATGCAAAACAAAAATTGAGATGACGATATTTTTTAATACACTCATTTATATGTTAGAAACTATGTATAAATGCGTTTAGAGGCATGTATTAAAATATTGCAGCTCTGTTATAAATAGGTTTCAATCTATACCACCGGACTGCATCTTTTGTACACTTAAATGCACATATTAAATGCCTCTTTTTGGCAAGCTTTGGGTAGGCACATCCTGGCTAGGGCTGGTCTTTGTTTGCTGCGCAGTTTAACTAACTGTACTATAAATAAAAGCACAGCCACATAGTGTTATTTATAAAATGGAAGGAATTCTTCTTCTGAGTCCCAGCAAAAAGAGGTTCTAACAACACGGCCAGGCAGTTCCCATGGTAATCTCCCAAACAAGTGAACTAACCTTTACTTTCTGTTGGTGATGATAAATCTGCCAAGCAATATGGACATGCATTGCACACCACTTCCCTGGCTTCTGGGAAATGAAAGGGGAAAAAAACCCTTTAGGTGTCAGTGTTCATACTCTGCTGTATGAAATGGTTACACTATTCACAGCACTGCCCTCTCTCACAGACCATTCTACACTATATATTTCTTCATCTTCTGTCTGCCTTTGGTTTTAGCTCTTGAATCCTAGTCTTAAAAAAATCAGCGCCAAATCTGATAACATCAAGTCATTTGTTGTAGAGATCATTTATAATTAGACCAAGTAAATATACCTGAATGACCTTGAATATACATTTTCACACCAAAGCGAAACATGTTATCTTCTCCTAATATTGATTTTACATTTAAATTAGATTACACCAGTTTCACTGCTGTGTCTCAGGTGGGTGGGGGGCTTATGAACTGTTTAAATGCTAATTGAAATTTTAAATGCATTAAAACTATATGCAATGTGACACCTGTAAGGCACAATCATCTTATAATTAGTTTGTCTTGCTGGTCCTATGGGACAGCAGCCAGGAATCTATTGTTAGTAAAGTGTTCTTACCCTCAGTATGGGCCGGAACGGATCTGTCAGCTGGAAAGAATGAACGACAGCTCCGTTACACGCCTGTCACTCAAACAATCCTTCCAATTAACAAATGCATATTGCTTCATTATTGGCTAAATGAAAATGTTAAGATTTTACTTTCAAATGAACCATTCCCCGAGAATAATTAGTATGTATTTATAAAGTTTGCTGCCCTCCTAGACCTGTCACACATCAACGCTGACATGCTGTTAAACAAGGCTGTTGGAAAAGGTGATTGCCTGTTGCTGTGTTGTGTGTAAAACATAATCTTTAGGAACAATGTAAATTTGTTTAGGAAATTACACGTCAATTGGCTTGCTGTTTCTGTCAAGTTGAAGGGAAGCTAGAAACAGTAGCTAAGGAAATATCAGTGGCAAAGTCATGTTGATCCCTATATAGATGTCATGCAGCAGTACCATGTATAATATATATATATATAAAACTAGCATTATATGTTTTTTTATTTTTTGCTACTACAGTACATGTCCCTCGGAGTGCCCTTTCTTTGGTCAATCTTGTATTTAAATTAGTTGGGGAAAGCTTAATGTTTAATTATCTTTGCTCTTCCTTCACTTTCAGTATCAGTAACAGTTTTTTTTCAGCAACTTAAACAATTCTGAATAAGAATTAGAATGCAATGTGTAAAAATACTATTACAACATTCAAAAACTACTTACCCTGGGATCCTTCTGCAAGAGGGTATGGGGCACAGCTCCAGGTCTGGATCCTACATCAATTGGATTAGAAGTCTAAAAATACATAAAATAATAGTTATATACATTGGTTTAACACAGCCACAACAAAGAATACCTATTTTAGCTGCTTCTGCTAAAAGGAGGTTACTAAAGTGTGTTAGCATTGAGCAGGGCACTATTTTCATTAACTTAAAGACGCTACCTTGGTGGACCATGATATATAGCAATGCCAAAAGGTTGGCATCACCCAATAGAATTAACTAATTTTGCTTCATAAAGTCGAATGAAACCTGCTGAATGATGTTACGTTAACATATTGAATAACATACCGCTTTGTACTTGTCCATATACTGCATGAAAAATTGACATTTCGAAATCTACCATGAAATACTGTACTACTATTATGGTTTCCGGTAGACTTTTATTATCATTTTGTAGTTTCTTTAATTACATGATGTTAAATAAAAGATCTACATTATGGTCACATAGTTTCCTTTTTTATTATGTCTCAATCCTAAAATTCTAGGTGATGCAACACTTTTGGCCACAGCTTTAGAGCTTCAAAGTAGCAATCAGGAAAACATTGAAGAGTGTGTGTTAAAATGCCATCAACACTTGATCTTCAGTGTATTCCTGATTGATGCTTTTAAGCTCTGTAGCATAAAGGCAGCATCTTATTCAATAGGAACCACAGCGACACTGTGCATGTATATAACATGTATCAATTACATTCTTTATTGGGATTTAGCTGGGGTTTAACACTTGCAAAAGGATCTCTACCACTCACAGAGTAGTTAAACTGCCATCCAAAGGACACAGGTTTACTATAGTAAATGTCAATATATAGACTCACATAAACATGTGCACTTATACATAGGCCTTGGTTACCTTGGGCTGAAATGCTCCTTGCAGTGATCCAAAGGGTCCAGTAGGAGGGATCATGGGTGGGATTCCAGACACAGGTGGTGGATATGAGTGGAACAACTGTAAGAAGATGAAAGGCATATTTTAGCAGAAGTAAAGGGTGAACATATTTAATTGTGCCTTATGGAAGAGCACAGCAGCTGTGAGTTAAACTCTATGTAAATGTGAAGCAAATTAGTCTAATGAAAGGACAGGAGCGAGAGCTGTTAAAGACTATATGTACAGGCTGTAAGAGCTTAAAAGTAGTCTTAACAGAAATGTTTTTACTTCCTATCTGCTAATGGACATTAAAAATGTATTTCTTGGTCAGCAGAAAATATGTTAACGATAACTTAAAACATAACATGATATGCTACTGAACTCTAGCCTGTTGGCTTAACCACTGTCACATTTTATGTGCAACATAATCTTACTAAACATCTCCTAGGCAATGAGTCACTGTTCATTAAAATTATTATAATTGCCTGACCTGAATTTGTTAGGCAGCTCATTATTCATATGAGACATGTTTTTTTTTTTTTTAATTTACAAATCCATATCTTAGAAGCTTCAAGATATGTGATGCAAATGCATTGAAACATGCTTAAACATGTTCTGCCGTTTAACAGCAATATAGAAAATAACTAGCTATTAACCTAAAATAGATCTGATTAAAAATGAACTACAAATTAGGGGACGGGGAAGTATTTGCAATTCCTGATGGCTACTTTCAAGCTCTATGGTAAGACAGCAGTATTTTACAGGCACAATACAACAGCTTAAAAGCAGGAGAAGGAACAAAAGAAACACTCAATTAAAAAAATTTTTGAAGGAGTCTTGTTACTGATTCCAACATTAGAAAAATGTACTTTGTCATTACACTGGAAGATTGCCCAGTCCTGCTTTTAATTGTGACAAAATGTGCAAGCAATTGATTCTATCAGCACACACCAAATACTGCTGGTATTTAGTTACAGCATCCCTTGTTCCTTATTTTTCAATTCCATAAAGCATTTCTGTAGATTCCAAATCTTCAAATCTGAAGGGCAGGATTCAAATTGAACAGTCAAGGTATAATTGTACTGAACTGGTTTATTTTTCAAATGTTAGCATAAAACTGGGAATTGCCCTTACTGGGGAGTGAGAATAAGATTGCCTTTAGCAAATTATCAATTTAACCTTGCCATTTCCATTTTAATTAACATGTTTTAGAGTTTGATTTATTCTCATTATGTAAATCAGCTGAAAAAGCAGGCAAATTATAATTGTACTTTTGCACCATCAAGCCCTGGAGTTCTTAAGACGATAAAAATATCATTTTGTAAAAAAGGATGCTGTACCTTCACACTGCAGATGAAGACAAATGCAAAAAAGATAATGATTTCACAATACACTGAATGCCTGCAATGAATTTTTAAATCATCATTAACAACAGCCCTTTATGGAAAAGCGATAAGCACACACACACTACAACAATGCATACACTCACACTGTGTCTGTAGAAGGGGTCGACTTTTGCAGGGTATTTCTCAAACTGTAAAGGAATAAAATAAGGTACAACTAAATACATTACTGTCAAACAAGACAAAGCAGATTCTTAACCCTTAACAGTGGGTTTACAAGGGAAGATTAGGTTTATAGATTCAATCCTGATTGTGTTTAAGATCCTGCCCACTGTGCCCCCATGAGAAATGTCAGCTCAATATGTTAGCATTGTTAGATTTATTCACCCACGATTATCCCTCGATTTCTATGTGGATCACAAACAAGCCCAAATTGGTCGCTCCCATGAGAATAGCGTGAAGGCCCTTATATGTGCATCTGCAAAGTTGAAAACGTGTTTTTAACATGCTTTAGTTAATAAATAAGTTGACAATAGAGTAAAGTTGCCTGCAGTTTTGATTTTCACTGGCAGATGGCAGCAGTCCCTAAGAAATGTGCTTGACAGACCGGGTCATCTCTATATACACAGCTGTGAGTGAAAAATGGATGCCGGTGTATCTAGAGAGAAATAAAATAAGGAGTTTTTTAATTTTTTTATTTGTTGGTGTTACAGGTTGTAAGGAAGCCTTGTCAGGATTGGTACTGGTCAAAACAACCTATTTATTTATTGTACCTACACTTCACAGATAATAATGCATATAAGAGCACTATAAACCTGTGCCTGAAACTGGGGAAGACACTGTATCTGTATAGTTTTGTATATGTGCTAGATAAAGACGTTAGCATTGATGAGGGTTTGAAGTGCGTCTACTTTTAAATCTATCACACAAAAATAAAAGTGGCAGCTGGGTGGTTAAATTGACCCCACTCATAAAGGATCCGAAATAAAAATTAAAAAAAGACGACCACATTTCACTTTGAAAACGTCTCTCAGTGCTTAATAACTAAATTTGTGATGCTGGATCAGGTTCAGTTCTTCATTAATAGTTGCATCACATTTCTGCTGTTTAGGTGGGGTGGGGTGGGGGGGGGGGGGGGGTCCAGACTCCTGACTAAAGCGCACGTCCTTTTGGATGGGTTAACGTGTCCCTAGTCAGGCTGCGTTTTCTCAAAATGGATTGTTTAAAGTGATGACAGGTTGGATTGAGGGGCCAGAAAAATTAAGTAATATTCCTGTAAATATAATGACTCACTTGGTGTTTAACCAATTTCCCCTGTAAACGATTAATATGCTTCCCATATGGTACAAATAAGTTTGCCTTAAACGGTTGTACTTTCAACATATTTTGGCGCTAAATGTCTACTGTGGCATAAAGCCACACAAATGTACTTTTAACCTCCCATCCACAGTTCCTTACCTCTCTTGTTCTAATCCACAAAGCTTTTGCTACTTTTAAAGCTAATAGAGCCTTCTTACTGTAAAGCAGTGTGTGTGTATGTGTGTAAATTATATATATATATATATATATATATATATATATATATATATATATATATATATATATATATATATTAGTGCCTGTCTGCAAGGATAAAGGACGATTCCTATGACTGTAGTGGTAATCTGTCTAAAGATTGCCCTTTCTTTGTGTAGAGGCAAGTACCTTCTGAAGAATACCCCCTGTACTGCTTGAATCTCTAAGAGGATAAAGGGGAATGATAATGGAGAGCCTAGTTTAAAAGAAGTCTCTCCTAAATCTTTTAAATACAGCCTGTCCATAACAAGTTACAGTGTACAGCTATGGTTTTGCATCACCTTTAGAATTAACAAATTTTGCTTCATGAAAAGTCGAATGAAACCTGATGAATAAGGTTATGTTAACTAATTGGATTACATACTGCTTTGTAGTTTTCCATATATTTAACAAAAAACCTGACAAATTAAAACATATGACATTTTGAAATCTAACATGAAATACTGTAATACTATTATGACTTTTGCAATATCATTTTATAGTTTATTTGATTACATGATGTTAAATAAAATATCTAAATTATGTTCATATAGTTTTTTTTTAAATCCTAAAATTCTAGGTGATGTCTCAATCCTAAAATTCTAGGTGATGCAAAACGATTGGCCACAGCTGTATGCTGCATGAGCTACAACCACTATAGAGCTACTAAGTAGCAGTACCAAGCCTACTAAAGCTCTGCTAAGGTAAATAGATCAAACAACCTCAACAGGTCTAGAAAAATTCAGCACTTCACATAAGTAAACTAAATGTCCTTTTTTTCACACCAAAACTCTTTAGTCATCCCTTTATGTTACTTTGCGCTGAAAGAGTGAAAGGATGGCAAAAAACACTTAGCAGCCCCTTGATTGTTTGTTACAAGCCTTGACTGGCACCTGAGACCTTACATGGCCCTTGACATATATTTCTACGTACAGAAATAACATAGTAGCAAGTTTAAGAGACTGATGTTTTGAAAGAAATACCCCAAGTAAAAAGAGAATAGAGTTGTGCTCTACTTATCCTCACATTTCTAGACGGGGTACGCACCATGGGCGGTGCTGGAGTCGGCATGATGGCGGTGGGTGGTATAGCGTGTGGGAACGGCGTGAAGGTGTGCTGGTGTGTGTGCTGGTGCGTGTGTTGGTGCTGGTGCTGGTGCTGGTGCTGGTGCTGGTGGAACTCGGTTCTCAGGTAGGGCGGTGGTCCCAGCGAGGCCCCTCGGTCAGCGCTCTGTGAGGCTAGAAATCGGGTGTTAAGCTCCTGACGCAGGAGGTCTTGTTCTGTGGATAGGGAACAGGCTGTTAAAGTCACACACACACACACAAATCCAGTTCTCCATACCCCTCACTGAACTGAGCTGACATGAAACCACTAATGCCCTTACGCACCGGGATTCACAGAAGCACGAACCGACATGTTACTGCACAAAACACTGGTAATGCCATTCCGCAATTGTGAAACATCTAGCACATTTGCAGCTGTCTTCGTACACGGTGGAAAGAAGGGATCCACCATAGAGAAGATGCTTCTCAAAGACATTCATGCTTGATATATTTTTAAAATCACATAAAAAAAATCAACAATGTACAATTATCTCTTTAAATAAAAACAAGGAATATTCCAATATCAGTACAGGGTCTTGTTCTATAAGCCAACATTGGCTGAGAAGACCTCAGCACAGTAGTAACCCAGTAGACGTGAACTTATGTACAGATCGCACAGAAACATCAGCCTTTTACCAGCTGTCTTGGCTTCATTTAACGATTAATGTCTGCCAGGGAATATTTCACTTTCCATTCCCTGACCTTTCTTTCATGTCAGCCGTTTACACGCTATGTACCCTGACGTACCTGAATAGGCACTCCCAGCTGGGTGTCCAGGGACTGGCAGGGTGCTTGACGTGAGTGGTGGAGGTGGAGGCAAGGCCGCTGGCGGCGCGAACATATTGGGGTGATGTGCGTGTGGCGACTGCTGCAGGGTGGGGGGGAAGCTGTGGGATGTACTTTGGTTCGGGAGAGATAGGGGGAAGGCTGGGGGTGGTGGATGATGGGATATATGTGGAGGGGGAGGCACCTGAGGTTTGCCTGGAGTGCTGCTTCGACTGCTGCTGTGAAAACAACCACAAAAACAAGACTGTGAATGGGATCTACTTTTACACACATCCGGTGCACTGCATTATTTAGAGCAGCATATGCACTATAAAAAGGAGGTGTAATAAACACAATAATTAAAACTCACACCAGTTAATCTTAAAATAACATCATTCTTTTAATCTTTTGGCTTTATCCTATTTTTAACCTACACAGATTTGTATAAAAAAAGTGCTCCAGTTCAACAGTTCTGATAGGAATTATTTACAATTTAACAAAGAACCTGCTTGGCACCGCAGTGCCAGCTTTTCCTTAGAGAGTGTAGTCGGTATTTTGGCATCTTGGATGCTAAGCTGGGCAGCTCATTTACTCTGACTGTCTCTCCAGCTGTCCTTTAATTATTCACTGCAGAGACTATGAAACCAGGCAGTAGGCAGCATTTGTGAAATGAGCGCATTAAAGCTTTAAAAATAGAAATTGAAAGAGTGGAGATCCCTTGCAAGAATGTTCTGCAGAATATTTAAAATCAAATGGTTGGCATTCAGAAAATATATATATATATATATATATTATATATATATATATATATATATATATATATTTATATATTTTAGCTCAAAATATATATATATATATATATATATACACACACACACATAAATTTTGGAATCATTTTAGTTGTAAATGCTGGTTACAGTGCTTTGCAATGGTTTTATGACTATATATAATCTAATCAATATATATTATTTATTACGTTTAGTTGACCTAACCCTTGGAGCACCTGTTGTATACTGACCTTATGCTGTTGAGGCTGAGGCTGCTGTTGTAAGCAGACAAGGGCCGTGGAAGGCTGCGGGAGGGAGGTCGAGGCTGAACTGGAGGCTGGCTCTGATGAGCTGGGTGGATGGGAGACGGAGGGTGAGGGTGATGGCGCAGTTGAGGCTCAGGCTGCAGTTGGGGTTGAAGTGGGGGCTGAGGGGGGGCTGTCTGAGGCTGTTCTGGGGCCTGAGAACCAGGCAGAGTGGCCTGCGGCTGAGGTGGAGGCAGGAAGCGGGTATCTGTGTGGCAGGCCTCGGTACTGCAGGCCTGGGCGGGGCTGGGGGGAGGGGGATTGGCCCGGGGCTCCACCTGAGGATGGGCCACAGGCTGGGTTTGGGAGAGCGGCTCCTTTGTAACCGCTGGCAGGAGCAGAGGGGGCTCTCTGCAGCTCTCTTGGCTCTTCTCCCGACTTCTCTCTAGGCCTGAGACCTTGGGGACGCCCAGTCCTCTTGTTTCTTGGCTGTCATTTGCAGTGAGCGCATCAACAGGGAAATCTGTAACTGAAACAACAACAAAGACTAAGCATGAGTATATCAGACCTCCTTAGACTTAAGTTTTGTATTGGCAATCTACACTTGCTGCTTAATGTCATTAATCTTATTAAGCACAGTAATGCCTTCTGATGTGGTCAGAGAGCAGCACGCAAATAGAATAATTGAACCTGCTTTAAAAGGGAACGTTTAGTTGGTAGCCTCAGTGGGTGGTTTGAAACTATTAACATCTGATATCCCTTTATTTTCAGAAGGGAAGGGAAGGGAAAGGAGTTTCAACAATTGGAAAGTGCTCTGTTATGTTTCTTAATTGCTACACTTTATACTTGGCTACGTGACTAATCACGCTTTAATACAATTGAAAGATCTGAGGCATTAACATAGAAATATGTCTCTTCTCTATTAACTGAGTAAAATTACATTTTAAATAGGTGTATTCTGTTTGGAACTATTCACATAGACACGCCTAACCCACTGGCCAAAGGATCTCATTTTGTTTAGTGTATTACTAGCCACAGTCCATTGCTATGACTACATTTCCCAGTACACTGAAGTATTAAGCATAACAAGCAAGTGTTCTTGGGAAGTGCCCAACTCAAGCCTGGTGCTAATAATGTACTATAAATAAAATGCATTAGGGGATTTGCAGAACTATACAAGGGGGTACTACAGCCGCCAAAATATTAACTATGCAAGCTGTGTAAGGTGACAGTACAGCAATTAACATGATTAGAAGGATAAAACAAAATTAGGCTGGATTTTCCAGCACTGTATACACAGCAACCCTAAAGCACATGGGTTTTATTTTTTATTTTTTTGTCTTACTGAAAGCTGTAATGCAATAACTATAGGAAACCAGCGCATGACAGGAAAGGACAGTGAACTCTTATCGATTGCCTTATTAAATTGGTATTTAATCGTTCTTCCTTTATAGGCTTTTCTACTAAATGTACACCTTAGCATTTTTGGTTCCAACCTAAATGTACATGCTGAAGCACTGAGGCTCATGAGAACTGACTGATGCATATAACCCATAATTAACTCCTTTTTAAAGCCTCTAGTGCACGCCAGGCTAAGTACATAAAACTCCACCATGTAATGTAAGTTCACTGGGTTAATTCCCTGGTGTAAGTCAGTTCTACAGTTAAAGAACCTTTGGGAGCTGTGTAATGGATTGCCAAGCCCTCCGTGGAGCAAAACTTGCCATGCCAGTACCGATTTCATAGCTCCAAACTGCATAATGAACATTAACAGGGCAGACAATGGATTGCCTGCCAGGTTGTTAAAGAAGTATGTGTTATGTGTGATTTTTATTAGGCACTTCTTGATGGATTCAGCATGTAACAACAATTACACAACAGCAGCAGCAGTGAATGAGGATCAATAAGCCACTGAGCCAGACCTATGGGAATTGGAGAAACATATTTCTCAAGAATATGTGTAAACCTAGTACTAGGTTTAGAATCTGTAATCCCAGAGGCCAGAAATAAGCTTAGCACCATTGTTTCATATCAGATCAATTCTGTATGCTATTCACTGTTGCATTGCAATTTTAGGCACATTTGCTTGATTTGGAAGTGGAACTTATCCCCTGCAAGTCATGTAGGGGATGACACTGTGACAGCTGGCTACGGATAGTGTGGTTGCAAGCAACTTGTGAAAACTAGTTGCTTAACAAGTTTATTTCGTACAACCAACCATATACACACACACACATATAATATATATATATATATATATAGATATATACAGTACTGTGCAAAAGTTTTAGGCAGGTGTGAAAAAATGCTGTAAAATAAGAATGCTTTCAAAAATAGATTATATTTATCAATTAACCAAATGCAAAGTGAGTGAACAGAAGAAAAATCTAAATCAAATCCATATTTGGTGTGACCACCCTTTGCCTTCAAAACAGCATCAATTCTTCTAGGTACACTTGCACAAAGTCAGGGATTTTGTAGGCATATAGTCAGGTGTATGATTAAACAATTATACCAAACAGGTGCTAATGATCATCAATTCAATATGTAGGTTGAAACACAATCATTAACTGAAACAGAAACAGCTGTGTAGGAGGAATAAAACTGGGTGAGGAACAGCCAAACTCAGCTAACAAGGTGAGGTTGCTGAAGACAGTTTACTGTCAAAAGTCATACACCATGGCAAGACTGAGCACAGCAACAACACACAAGGTAGTTATACTGCATCAGCAAGGTCTCTCCCAGGCAGAAATTAAGGCAGACAGGGGTTTCCAGATGTGCTGTCCAAGCTCTTTTGAAGAAGCACAAAGAAACGGGCAACGTTGAGGACCGTAGACACAATGGTCAGCCAAGGAAACTTACTGCAACAGATGAAAGACACATCATGCTTACTTCCCTTCGCAATCGGAAGATGTCCAGCAGTGCCATCAGCTCAGAATTGGCAGAAAACAGTGGGACCCTGGTACACCCATCTACTGTCCGGAGAAGTCTGGTCAGAAGTTGCCTTCATGGAAGACTTGCGGCCAAAAAGCCATACCTCCGACGTGGAAACAAGGCCAAGCGACTCAACTATGCACGAAAACACAGGAACTGGGGTGCAGAAAAATGGCAGCAGGTGCTCTGGACTGATGAGTCAAAATGTGAAATATTTGGCTGTAGCAGAAGGCAGTTTGTTCGCCGAAGGGCTGGAGAGCGGTACACGAATGAGTGTCTGCAGGTAACAGTGAAGCATGGTGAAGGTTCCTTGCAAGTTTGGGGCTGCATTTCTGCAAATGGAGTTGGGGATTTGGTCAGAATTAATGGTCTCCTCAATGCTGAGAAGTACAGGCAGATACTTATCCATCATGCAATACCATCAGGGAGGCATCTGATTGGCCCCAAATTTATTCTGCAGCATGACAACGACCCCAAACATACAGCGAAAGTCATTAAGAACTATCTTCAGCGTAAAGAAGAACAAGGAGTCCTGGAAGTGATGGCATGGCCCCCACAGAGCCCTGATCTCAACATCATCGAGTCTGTCTGGGATTACATGAAGATAACATGAAAATGTTAAAGAATCTAAGATCGGGGAGCTTGCTATGTAGTTTTTGTTTCTAATGCTGCACTGGGTTAAAAAAAAAAAAACAGGCTGAAATACTGCTTAAAGTAAAGCAGTATTATACCACCAAGATCTTCTAGATTTGTACAGTGCCATACATCCAATCCACAAAAACTGCCCAAAATAACAATTCATAGCCATTTGCTGTGGTGCAAAAGACAAAAAAACCTCCACTGCTCAAACGGATAAAGAAATTTTCTTAAGAGACTTTTATGGAAAACATCCAAAGCTTATTAGATGGAAGACATGTCTGTTTTCTTACAGTTCCTCTGTAGGGTCCCAAAGGTGGGTTTCCAAATGTGCTTACATGGGTAAAGAATTAAATATATTCTTCCCTTAATGAAGACTCCAGGGTCTGCAAAATGTAAGAAATCTGTAATTCACCTCCCACGAGAATTCATTTGTCAGTTTTCTTGATCCCTAGAAATGAAATATGCAGATCTCCTTCTGTTTGAAGGAAAAAGGCCTGCTGCGTTCATTCGGGGAAAAAATTGACTTTGTGTGTTACTCATGTCATACATTAAATCACACCACAGATAGTACAGGGGCATGCCAGTCTGGATTTAAGATTTTCGAGAACTGATAACAAGCAGACACATCCAGTTTTATCCAGCATTAAAATCAGAGATGTGTAATGTAAAATTATTTCTGCAGACCTTCATTTTTTGTCAGTTCGAAGAAAACTTTTTTTTTTTTCCAGACTTTTCTCTCTCACGATTTAAGCCCCTGGTTGGATTCTGTCAGCAGTTAGGGCAACTGCGAAGTTTGACCTAAACCCTGATTCTGAAAATGGTCTGGCCTTATTACAGACATTCCACATAACTGGCACTTAAAATACACTGGAAAAATAGTTTTGCATTATACATGTAAAACAGGCATTATATTCATACTGTATAACACATGTACCTGGAAGCTGTAAAGTTCCTGTTGAATCACTCAAGGCTTTCATTCTCAGCTGACTCTCACCGATAAATGCGACAGACTGCAGTGCTTTCTTAATGGCATGCTAATGCTTTATACAGGAGGCCCCCAGTCTATGTACAATCTTTATAACAGACACATCTTAACAGACATTTCTTTACTGTTGCTTTTGGCAACTGTTGTAGAAACCAGGCTTTGGTGACTTTTTCAAGTTGCTCCAAACAAGTCTGTTTTCATTTTGTTGCTTAAACTCTAGATGGAAATGAGACTCACTTTGCACAGCAGTTTGGTCCATTCCTGGTTTTACTGTGAGTTTAATAAAACACACCTGAGGTTCTTCCCTACACACTGTGACTAATCTAGCTTGTAGTAAAACCTGGAATGGATGAAACAGCTATGCAATATGAGTTATTTACAACCCTGCTATACATGGGGGGAATTGCTTGAAATCATCCCCTTGGCAGTATTACAGACAGTGAATAAGCCCAAATTTCCCCAGGAGTAACTGGTTTTATTTTATCAATTCTTATCACTGTGTGCTTCCAAGACCTTCAGTGCAGCCCAAAAACAAAATCAAAAGAAAAGGATTATTTTTTGTCTAGACAACCCGCTGGAGCTTTCCTCCCACCAGTCCACAAGAATGTGTGCTATTAACAATGATCGTTTTGTTCCAGCGAGCACGCTGTGCTACACCAGAGCCACCAACCACTGCTTCTCTTCAATTCACTGAAAATGTAAAAATAAATTCAGGAAAGCTCAATGTTTGTTCAGGTCAAATCAGTTAAACCGTACACAGTGTTGGACACATGCTTTGCGGCGCCCAAAGAAATTCCATTTTGTATTTGTCATTCTGTGTAAACATTAATTATAATCACGAAAGATAGGTCTGCTTGTTTTTTTTTTAAGTGAGGCTTTGAATAGAGCTTCTGTTTTTTTTTTTTTTTTAATGTGTTAAGCATTACAAAAAAAAAAAGGTTTTCTGTTAACATTTTTTTACTTAACAAGACGAGGATTTCATTCTGTTGCTGTGAAAATACAATTTTAACAATGTATTTACATTATGATAAAAGCCTAGCACTGTTGTCGGTATCTTTTCAGATTTATTTATTTAAATGGAGTTGTTATTTCACCCTAATAATCAATAGACAAATGTGAGCATATTACAATATAGTAAAATGTAATTTTACAACAGTGGTCAAATAAAATTGTAAACTAGATCTGAGTAAAATATCAATTACCTTCTTGAGTTTAAAAAAATAATAATTACACAAGTTGCCACATATTCATTATATAAAAAAATAGCTCATGTAACATTCTTAACCTTGACTATTTTCTTATTAAAAGTTAAAAAAAAAATTAAATAAATTGAATTCAAGGACGAAAAAAAGAAACAAAAAATGAAAACGAAAAACCGACGAGACATTTTCATTTTGTATCTCTACTCAGAAGAAAAACTCCCAGAGATTTCCTATAATACGAGTATTCCACAGGTACTGTAGCTCAGGGAAACGCAGACTCCTGCTTCTCCCATGTTGACAGCTGTGGGACTCACTGTGCAGGATTCGCAGGTCAGCACACACTGAAATATCTGTGACTGTGTTAGCAGGGGATTCAAGCACCCCACTGCTACCTGCGTCAAAATACTAGATCTCGGTGCGCAAAAGAAACTCCAACATCCCACGGGCACTGATGGCAGAGTTCATCTCTCTACTAGCAGGATAGCTAGGGGACTGAGAAGCTTAATCTGGTCCCCACTGTGATTTTATTTTCTCAGGTTCTACGGAAAGTAAACATGTAAACCACTACCAGAACATCTATGCAAAAGATTCACAAAGCTGCTTACTCCAAAAGGCATCTGCACCATTATCATATGAAAGGAGAAAAACTCAATAGGGCTCTTCAGATATTCTTGAGTCGTTTATTACTAGTAACACTAGGTTATTTAACTCTTTAAAGTCTGATTTTATAAATAAAATACAATTTGATATGAACTGTTCTGTTGTTAACGACACCTTCTATAGTTCAGTTTCATAAAAACAGACCTTGAAAAAAATGTTCTTTAAATAACTCCTGAGTTAATAGAGCTCATTAACAGGTGTTTTCTCCCTAGATTCTGACAGAATGTTGCTCACTTCTCAACAGATTCATATTTAATGGGCTTTATTTTTTCCACTATGCGATTATCTAGTTGTTTCAATCCACATATATTTTCTCCACTCTTGAACAGTGGTCTAGCCTGGCAGCATGGAGAGTATAGACTTATTTTTAGGCCGAATCAACCCATCAGGGGAATGAACATGTGACTGCGGACACAGTATACTTAACACTTAATCATTTGCCTGATGAACACGTTATGCTATTCCTGTAGAAATAACATGATGTAAGATCTTCTACAACTGCAATTCCATTACAATCCCACCTGTTTGATTTTGCAAAGCTGATAATAAATAAATGCGTTCCAGCATGACACAACACATACAATATGATATATAGAATTAATATCAGGATTTCAGCACGGCTAAATAGTTTGGCCCAACAAAGGCTAATTTACTTTATTCCACTGCTTTTTAAATGCATTGATCCTCAGTTCTTCACCCCTCTAGCTTCTCATTTCTTTCTTTTGTTTGTACGTCAGACAACTGCAATTGACAGGTTTGAAGTTCAACATGACCGGGTCATAAAACCCTTCTTTAAAATCTGGTTACAAGCCGTGGGGTGTGCTAAACCCCTGAATAGGTTAAAAGACGATGTTTTGAACACAGGTGGCCAGTGAGTCATTATCTCTATTGAAACTCCAGCAATCCTCTCTAATTGCAATAATAAACACAGAGAATGTTTATGCAAGTTCTTATAACAGACTCTGTGCCTGGTGTCTGCACGGGATCCTGCTGTGCGAAGCCTAGCATTCTACTTTCATCTTTCTAGACCACATGGAAAGACAATAATGGCTTTGGTAATGGCCATGTGGATTTGGCAAATGTCATTTTTTTTTTTTTTTTTTAACAGTAAAACTACTAAACACTGTGTCAGTGTAAGTTTCAGCTTCCTAATGACACTATTGCAAACAACGCTCTAATGACCACATACTTCCAAAAAGGAGTGTGATGACTCTTAATGAGGTTCAACAGTGCCTTTTTTCTTATAAGCTCCACCTTCATTACTGCACACTGTGAGGCAAGGTCTTCATCGTGGTTATAGAAAAGACATTTGGATAACTGATACGTGCTTTGGGTGAATACTGAACATATGTCTTTCATAACAATCTTTGGGACCTTGGTAAAGATTTCGTCTCGTTGACCCTCACACTCAAGTGCTGGCAGGGTTTTTGAGCAGTGAATGCAGTGATGCCCGTATCTTGGCAGAGCTGGCTTAAGGGGGTTGGCTTCCAAGGTGGTGAAGACAGCGCTTGCCCACTGGAGGGAAAAGAAACCCAAATTTAATACTCATCCCTCAGGGGTCGAGCCGGCGTGCGCTACTGAAATAGGAGAAGGCACTGACAGGCGCAAGCTGCATGTCAATGCACAGCTGCTCCAGTCACATTACTCCCAGCAGGTGTCACTGCCAGGCAGGCCTGTTGTGGAGTCCTACGAGGGGAAATATACTGGAAAAAAACCTCAGACAGGCATTAGATGCTACACAATGGTCTTTTTCAAAATGCTGGAACTAATGTATACTGTTAATAATCGGTACAATTACAACACAGAGGCTTTGTAGACTGATGTAAGGAGGCCATCATTCAATATATTGAATTGCATGAAAACCTTAACTAAGCCACTACCTGCTCTGACCAGCCAGTGAACCCCAGAAAACAGATTTTCTTTTTCAAATCAATTGAAAGAAGCTAATAAACAAACACCTGTCCCGAGGAGCAACACATGTCCAGGCCCCTTTGGTGACCGGTTAATTGAGATTTCATAAGAACATAAGAAAGTTTACAAACAAGAGGAGGCCATTCAGCCCATCTTGCTCGTTTGGTTGTTAGTAGCTTAATGATCCCAGAATCTCATCAAGCAGCTTCTTGAAGGATCCCAGGGTGTCAGCTTCAACAACATTACTGGGGAGTTGGTTCCAGACCCTCACAATTCTCTGTGTAAAAAAGTGCCTCCTATTTTCTGTTCTGAATGCCCCTTTATCTAATCTCCATTTGTGACCCCTGGTCCTTGTTTCTTTTTTCAGGTCAAAGAAGTCCCCTGGGTTGACATTGTCTATACCTTTTAGGATTTTGAATGTTTGAATCAGATCGCCGCGTAGTCTTCTTTGTTCAAGACTGAATAGATTCAATTCTTTTAGCCTGTCTGCATACGACATGCCTTTTAAACCCGGGATAATTCTGGTTGCTCTTCTTTGCACTCTTTCTAGAGCAGCAATATCCTTTTTGTAACGAGGTGACCAGAACTGAACACAATATTCTAGGTGAGGTCTTACTAATGCATTGTAGAGTTTTACAAAGGTCATAAAACAAATAGGGACTCAAGCACCAATCCAGGTTTGGAGGTGTGGCTGGGGTTAGCATTCAGATAGCTTTAATTGACCGCTTAAAGCTCACCCCCCAGCTCAATAAGTTAAGAACCCAGGAGAAGCAGAGTGCCACTGATTTACTATGGGAACTCCTCAGGGCAAGACTGTGACGACAATCAAGTAAATAGAGTGCCTGAGAGCATTTTAAGTGCTCATATCCAGCCTTCAGCGCAAACAAACAAGGAGCTTAAGATTCCTATCAGTTTTGGTTGAGTTCCATTAAAAGCGGAAGCTGTTTGTTTACAACAAAACAGAGATACACCCCAAAGCAAATCAGGTTTATTTTCCCTAGGACTTACAGCCTCATTTTAAACCTTCTTGGACAGTCTTGGACAGCATTTACAAAAAATATTCTTCAAATCATCTCCGAGACACTATCATACTCATTCAATTTAAAATACAATTCAATAAATTTGAACCCCTTTATCCAAACTGTTAAACATTTATATTTTCAAGGCATTTAATGAACTGAAAATGCTTGAGGGAGTTCCTTGGGTACTACATAGGCAGTACACTACACCTCTCTTCGTAAAATAAAGAGAACAGCAGCCCATACTGGGGCTGTCGGTCCTGTCCTTTTCCAGGAAGGTGCTCTTGTGTCAATCGGCAGCTCACCTTTCTCCACAGTTTCTGTCAACCCATTAATACCATAGACCCTGCAGGCATGTAGAACTGAATGGCCTAATCCTCCCAGTCTCACAAAGACGAGATGAGCTGGAGGTTAAATACTCTTGTTCCTTACATTTTGTCCTTGTCAGCACGCCGAGGGAAGCTCTTAATCTTACGAGAGAGCCGAGAGAGGCTTCGGCTGTCTGCACACGAAGGAGATGCAAGAGAACCAGGAATGCTAAAATACACCCCGGGGACATCAGGTAATCTTGAAATCTAGAATATCAGTAGAGTTTACTCTTCCTAATCCGTCTTCATTCCTGCAGTCACATTCAGCAGACAATAGTCAATTAATCACTCTTATTCATCTTCAGGCAAATTGTACAGTAATTAACCTGTCATGTGCTTTTCATGATAATGCAGAATATTTAGTGCGACAGCCTGTCCAGCAATATCTGCCACATAATGGATACGTATATTATGTTGTTATGAGACTATATTCATTAGGTGTATTTGGAAACTGTGTTATAGAGTACTGTTGTAAACTACTACAGCAATTGAACTTTTAAACGATGGCATGCACAGAATAGCACTTGCTGAGACCAGATCTATTTCAGATGCTCTGTCCTCTCATGACCGTATTAAATACAGCAGTTTCCTTCACAAATGAACAGGCTTTGGGACAGTCCGCATGCTGCCCCATGGAGTGCTGCCTATATCAAGGACAGGACACACACAGGGGGTCTTTGTAATTAACCCCAGATTAAGTGTGCTTAATTCCCATTACAATAGCAGTGTGCCACTACCGGTTTAGAAGCCAGTTGTTAAAGCAGAAATGACCTAGCACCTGCCTGTGCTATACTTTACATGGGCTACAAATAGCAGGAAATCTCTCCCCTCGAAAATGTCTAATTATCTGGAGTGCTAGCAGTGATAACTAAAGCTAGTTTAGAAATGGTAATTTCTAACAAAATGGTACGTGACTTCTGAATCAATGTATTTCTTTTGTAATCCTGCTCTGGATAAATAAATAAAATAAAAACCAGTATTGATTACCATGCTTTAGCCCCTTTTAAAAAAAGACAAAGAAAACACCTTGGCAATAAAACAATAAACACAAACATCATCTTCCACATTTAAGCACAACAAATGTAGCTGCAGTTCATTTCCCCCCTTTAAAACTTTCTTTTTAAACAAACAGAGCACTTACCAGACTACCAGCTCAGCTGCCCGAATGTGTGCTTGCAGTGCCTATCATTTGTCATTTAGCCAACAAGTCTAACAAGCACCAATTTTCCTCCATTTATTCACAGCAGTAGTCTTCTTAACTCAGCAAGCAATCCAAAGGCATCCAAAGAGCGATCAATAAGATGTGAACGGCAAGTCCTTTCCCCCCTGCAAGCTCCTCTAATACAAACGAGACCTGCACTCCTTGCTAGACTGCTTGCCTTGCTTGCCTGTGGTGTCAGGTAACACTCCCAAACAAAATGCTTCCCTTGTGCCTGCAGCTCTCTTCCTCTCTTTCTTCCCTCCCCTTGCCTGATCTCCTCTTTACCCCGCAGGTGTTTGTAACTGACTTGCTGCAATCTGTAGAGTGACAGCTCCAGCCGACACATTGACACCATCTGATTTCAGCTCCTTCTACAAAAAGAAACCGCTTCAAGAAGCTGCTTTAACTGTTTCCTAAGATGAGCAAGGAGCCATTTTAAGATATTGGAGTCTTGTTTTAATGCTCATGAGTGATTTACTGACCCCCATTGTAAAATGAAATGCAATAAAAAATAACAGAGAGAGACATTTCATAGGGTTACAGTTTTTTTTAAAAACATTTTTTTATATAAAGCCAGTGCTGGTGTTATAATAACTATAGTTAGCTCATGTGGGTTTTGCGGTGCCTCTTGTTCCTAGAAAACAACTTCCTGGGCTCAGCAGTCACATGTCAGTGAAACAAAGCGAGCCGCACTGTCAGAAACTGCTCTGGACTTGCTCCTTTTAAAAATAACTTTACAAATTTGGCAGGCTTTCAGCTATGCTGACTGTGGAATTAACGCACAGGCACTTTGAATAATTGCTTGCTTTTGCACTGGGACCTGACCTGTCCTCCCAGGAGCTGAACTGTTTATTTGAGCTGTGCTGAGAAATCCAAACAGTCAGCTGTCCCGCAGCTCTTTGCCCAGCTCTGCTGAGGCAACATAATATCCTCCAGCCGGCGTTCCAGGATCCAGTTACCGTGGGGAACAATACAGGCACTGTACTCTGCTTCCTTCTTAGAGGAGGTGTCTGCACCAATGTCCACACTTATGTCAGTCATGGAGGGCAAATTCATACATCACTCAGGACAGGAGCCCTCAGCTCTGTCGCCTCAGGACGGTGCTCATTTACCTCTATGGAGGTTGCTAATGAATTGGTCACATTTCATGCTTAAAAGGACATTTAAGCAAAATACAGTCGATTAAACATGCAACTGCTCGTCTTTAGAGCTGCCATCCCAGTTTGATGATTTGCTAGTGAACACCAATAGTTGTGGCTGTAGTAATTATCCCAGGTTTACAAACATTTAAAAACTGAATTTTGCACATAGATTAGGGGGTTTATTTGCTTCAGGATTTGTAGGAATAAACAGTGGTTGTTTACCTTTAGATTTAAAATATGCAGTCCCTTTGTATACAGTTTCCCTTCAGTTAAAGATTCCATTGCCTAATCCCTTTCTAAAACAGACCGTATCAATGTGCTTTCTAGAGGATATATCCACTTACCCATTTTATTACCCTTTTAGATGATGGAAGCCCTAAAAGCCAACCTCCGAGATTCCATTGTGACGTATTTGAAAGGCTGCTAATCTTGCCCAGAGGGTCAAACTCTGTTTATTTGTATGTTTCCGCATTTACTGAGGTGTCAGCAAGGAGACTAACCTCGCCTCCTGGGGGACATGCAAACTATTCTTTAAATCAATCGAGACCGTTTAGAAACCCGCCAGCTTGCCAGCTGCACTTTTGTGTTGCTGCGCACATTTCTCCTTCTAAAATTGTAATGTTTATGCTTTGGGAAACCAGAATGACTAGCCCGTTGCGATCTGGAGAGATGGATCCTGCCCATAACCCCACTGCATGTCAAACCAAATCGCAAAGCTCACAGTATCACTGGCTCGATTCCAGTCTGAGCTCTCATACCTCCACCGTTTCATGACTGTCTACCCAAGATTGCAGACTTGCCAGTCAACATTGCACTTTGGCATCGTACACCATGCTCAATATTCAAACTGTCCATCTCAGGGCCTTTTGAATCCTCTCTGTCAGAGGATTCAGGCTGTACACTGGTCTTAACATTTAAAGTGTTAAAGGATAAGAATTTTGTAAAAATGTTTAGCCATTGTAACAAAAAAATATATATATAATAATCCATGTCATATTTACTGTAGATGTTGGCCTTAGTGTTTACATAGTAGTAAGTGTACGGTGTAGTTCTGTTGTTTTAATATTTAACATTC
Source organism: Acipenser ruthenus (assembly GCF_902713425.1). Classification (NCBI taxonomy): domain Eukaryota; kingdom Metazoa; phylum Chordata; class Actinopteri; order Acipenseriformes; family Acipenseridae; genus Acipenser; species Acipenser ruthenus. The sequence goes on from NC_081214.1 coordinate 4,426,498, forward strand.
CAAATATGTTCACATTTTAAACATTTATCCGTGTTTAATACTAAAGTTTAATGCCTAGGCTAATGCTCCTGTTATTACTTGAAGCATTAGGAGGCTATATAATACATTTCATAACTGATATAGGGGCTGATAAATCACTCTGAAGCACTCATTTCCCAAAGTCATGTTTTACAGTATATTGGGTTTTGTGCTGCACTTCCATTAACAAAATGCATCTCGAATGGCAATTAATACAATCAGATTCTTACTTTAGGAAGAGTAATGAGTTTTAATGTTCTGTGGGTAGTACATTTCGCATTAAATATACATATGCTTACATTGGGTAATATTTATCAGAAATCTAAAAGCCTTTTATATTAAATTTTCCATAATTATGATCATTTGTTATAATAAAATTTAAATAGGATCTCATTTAGATTTGCAGTACATATTTCCTGCTGCGAAAAAAAAAGTCCCTTATGTAGCTCTTGTGAATTTGTATCACCCATTTCAGCTCTAGTAATCTGAACCTAAATAGATTCAGTGCAACACAGAATACAATCGTAACTTAAGGGGTTAATGTAGTGCACTCTGCCTTACAATTAAAATGTCACTCTCTGCGTAGATCTCATTACCTAAATTCAATTTTAATTAAACAAATGTGCCCTGAGCACAAGATGATGGCAATTCAGGATTTTTTAAAACACATTTTTGCATTAGGACCTGAGCAACAAAGGGCACTGAAAAGTCTTAGTTATCTCGATTGCACTGCACTTCAATCAAGTTGTACTTTGATGTTAAGTAGTAGTTAATTTGCCTCTTGCAAAAGGTCTGCAGCAAGTGTTCTCTGTATTGGACATTTGCATCTCTACAGTCATCTATCAATCAATCTGTGTGTTGGAGGGTGTGCGGAAGTACCTCTACTACTTAGTAGTATTGCACAATTAAAAGACTACTGTTTCTAAAATGCTGCAGTTTATCGCAGTACTATTGCACAATTAAAAGACTACTGTTTCTAAAATGCTGCAGTTTATCGCAGTACTATTGCACAATTAAAAGACTACTGATTCTAAAATGCTGCAGTTTATCGCAGTGTATTTTTTGTAAGGTACAGATAACATGTTTGCAAACCTCTAAGAAATGTAATGATTCGAATGTTCAGGCTACCGGTTGCCCCAAACAGCAAAGAAAGATAATCCAGAAGCAGAAACCCTTAACCCCTACCATTTATGAGGAGAAATCCCAGAAGCAGCCCAATCTTTCAACAAACATCATCTTCACACCTAACTGACAGCTTGGCATCAACCTGAGGGGCTCGTTAGGCCTTGCTTAGGCATTAGGTAAGGGACACCTCAGCAATCCCCCTCCTATCCTCTCACCCTTTGACTGACATGAGAATAATTGGACAAAACAAACCCCAGGCACAGGGTGTTTGCCAGGGCCTTAAAAAAGTTGCACCGAGCCCATCAAAACAACAGTGTTGACTGGTTAATGTCACAACAAATCGTCAAACGCTGCCTGGTGTTGATACACAGGCCCAAGACAGCTCTGGAAATAGCACTTTGGTTTTTCCAACAAGTGACAGGCCTTGTGTGCTCCATGTCAGGATGTTGTCAGTCACAGACAGGTGAGTGGCAGACATCTCAAAGCAGGTGCTGTAACTTCTAAAAATATACATCGACTGCACTAGTTTGAATGTTGAACTTATTACTGGAATCAGCCAACTGAACGCTCCCTAGATTTTTATAACCTGTTTTAATGCATGTGTATAGAAAGAGGCCCTGCATTAAAACTTGTATTTCCAGGATTTTTTTTTTTTAATTTACATGTCTACTAAGAAGAACATATTGTTAGTGAACTTTAAGAAAGTCTTCTTGAACTGACAAAAGGTTTCTTAAGGACCACAGTTTCAGGGAAAAGTGGAGTTACTGTAACTGTCTAAGTAAGGGCTATGAAAAACTGGCCTGTTTTTTTTTTTTTTTTTTCCTGTATCAAATTAATTTAGGATCCAGGCAGTTGTTATAAAAACAGATCTTCCGGTACTACTGCTATGGCCAGAAGTTCTGCATCACCTTGTAGAATTAACTAATATTTGCTTCAGAAAGTCGAATGAAACCTGCTGAATAATGTTACGTTAAGATATTGAATTATATACTTAACGAAAAACTGACATTTCAAAATCTAAAAATGAAATACTATACTACTATTATGGCTTCAGGTAGACTTTTTGCGATATCATTTTGTAGTTTATTTGATTACATGATGTTAAATAAAAGATCTACATTATGTTTCAATTCTACAATTCTAGGTGATGCAAAGCTTCATAGCTGTACATTATCCACATTAAGTAGGATGGATAGGTTATTGCAGCAATGTATGATAGCATTTATTTTCAACGTAAAAGCTGAAACCCAGCAACAGCATTCACATCAATTCACCAATTGAGTAATACTGGTACACATAGGAATCAACACAGTTAAAACCATTACATTAGAGGATACTGTTAGATGTTACATTGAGCAACATATTGATTAGGGTAAGCCAGCAGCCATTGATCACACTTCAAGCAAGACGATTTACTATAAGTCATCACCATCCACTTTATCAAACCAGTCTTCTATCAAAAAAACACCATGACAGGTCCATTTGTCAAGCATGCACACACACACACACACACACACACAATAAATCCAATATATGTCAATCTGTTTGACAGCATTAAGAAGCACCCAGAAACCAGAAGCCTGCCTGGTGTGTGGCTGCTTCAATTCCAGAGCCTGGCTCTAAATCATATATAAAGCCATTGATTTGTTAACCTTTGTGTGCTGGTGTCAAAGGTGAGGAGTTAATGCCATGGTTCTTTACACAGCCCTGACATGCACTGCTGGGGAGACTGAGATAGCTTGCCATGACTTAACTTATCACCTGGTATAAAAGACCCACAGCGCCCAAGCGTGATCAGGTATTCAGGAACTCATACCAGCCTGGTTCGGTTTACAGGCTGACAGGCAGAGGAGGGATTCATTCCTGTGACCTTCTAACGCTGTGGGTCAAGGCACCAGCGAGCCTGTGTGCTGAGATAGTAACATGAGCACTGCAGGAGTCGGTCTTATCGGTATCAGTTTACACTCCCCTGGATACTTCAAAAAGGATTTATTGAAACTGCTTAATTTGTTATGACTAACCTATAAATAAACGCCATGGGAACGCAAAAGACAACATGTACACATAATGTCAGTAGCTTGCCCTTTACGTGATTTAATTTACTTGAGGTACTTAATTTATATAATGTAAAACCAAGAGATTTTTACCAGCCATTATTTTGTTCTGTATGTTATAAACCCCTGGAAAACACTGGGGACAAATATATTCTTGTGAAATACTAACTAGATACTGTATATACTGTACGAGCATGGTCCCACAACAAGGTATGAACCCGCTAAGGAGATCTCACAACAAATGCATACATCTGTGTCAACCCTGTATGTTCACCTTGCATGTGCCACTATTGTAGCATAATGCTCCATTAAGCACTAGATACTGCACAACATTTGTTTTTAAATATTAGGATGATGGAAACAGCTATTCTCCGCTCTCCAGCGCAGTGAATCCTCCCCTGTTCAGAGCCCCCTCTTTGAATCCAAATATGGTTCCCATCCCTAATCACTCCTAACAAGCTGATGCACTTGAAAGCCATCCTGTGTTTAAAAGAGCCCTTGAAAGCAATTTAGAGACTCTTCACAATGCTATCTGGTGAGAAAGTTTACACTAGACATTTAACAACTTCAGCAAGGCGCCCCATACCTTCCACAAATACACTCACTCAATGAAAGGCAGGAGCACATCATTTCCTTGCCTTCTGACAGACAGGTTTAAAGCTGATAGCACTTTTCTGCAGTGCAAGCTTGTTTAAAATGGTAAATCAATGTCTAGAAATGTCCTTTTATAGCCATCGCTGAATTAATATCCAAACAAGCGTGGGGCAACAAATTGTAAATAGCACATGCTTTTGGCATATCCAAGGCTGCCCCCATTACTGTTATGGCAGGTGTTTAAATTTTTTTTTTTATCCAACCCCTGTATATGCCATCTGTTGATGTTTTTCCTCACCATGAACAAGGGTATTGTAGTATAAAACTGCCGTCACTGGTACACCTTGGGTTTTTACATGGAGCAATAACCCTTATCTCATCTACAATGCTGTCTTGGCTATGTGTTTAAAATGCAATCATTTGAATCCGATAACAAATGATAACAAGCGCTTTCCTAAGTTCCATTAATGGCCCATCTAATTGATGTTTGTTGAACTTTCTCCTTTTCATAGTGATTAGGTTCAAAAAGCTAACAGTCCACATCTGTGTGCACTTCAACAGAGTCTGTAATTACTGTTAACGTTTAATAATTATGAGTTCATCGGAGCGGTAACCGACTGGATTGGATCCAGATTGGGAAGTGAAAGAAAGGCTGTATGAAAATGAACAGAACACCCAATTACACACAGGATCTAATATTATTGTGAAAATAAACCACAGTGGCACATGTGTGGGAGGTGGAAGGGGAGTCTCAAGTCCATTTGCTTAAATAGTTCAGGTTAATGGGTTACAATGCGAATCTAAAAAGAAAAGTTGGTTGTCACTCATCTAGTTTTAATAATAATAATTTGAAATGTCAGCGGATTTACAATGTGCCAATACACGTGGAACATTTTGCTGACGGTAATTTATAAGTAATTCATACAAGATGGTAAAGTGAGGTTTTAACAGTGAGGGATCAAAACTCAATGAAGTCATACTATTAAAACATCAACCATTTAAAATGTATAAGTTAACATACAGTGTCCGCAAGGGAGTCTCTTACTGTGCAAAACAGTGTCTGTTTTAATGAGACACCCTACACACCATGCATTAACTTACTATAACAAAAACAAACGTTGAAATCAGAAACTACAAAAGTTTAAGTTTAGAATTGTGCCTTCAGTGCACAGGATACAATTCTGACAAGTTAATTACAGTGATGGGTAATGTGTGATTTATAAAAACTGAAGCAGCACAAAAAATGCCTTTAAATGTCAAATGAAAAACAAGATTTAAAAATGTCCTGCTGTGAAAATGGACTGTATTTGAATTGGAGCAGAAGGTTTGTTGGGAGACTTGCTTCCCAAATGGGTACTGACAGATTGTGACTATGATGATAAATAAAACACAGCATAAACAGATTATAAAAAAAACATGTTCGGCATGGCAAACATCAATGACGCTTTGGGAAGTGTCAGATTGTATGTGTGTATGTGTGTACGATATATTAAACGGGGTGTGCATTGATTCGATAGTCAGTTCAATGAGATCATGTTTTAAATGCATCTGACATTTTAACGGAATCTAATTAGCAACTCAATAGATCATCCTTTTCTTGTCTTGGTCTTCAATACATGTCTATATTGCTTCTGTATTCAAGAACCAAAGGATCAATACAAGTACAAGATGAACATATTTAGCAATGGTCTTCAACGCTTTTTAAAAATATTATACTGGACTATAAATTGTTGTTTAATCTGCATTAAGACCCTATTTGGCATGGATGTTCACAATATAGTTCCCCAAAGCCTTGACCTATCTAAATTTCAGAACACTTTAAAAAGTTGGGTAATAGTTTGAAGTTTTTTCAGTGTGCATCAAAATGTATTTTGTTAAAAAAAAATATATAAACCTTGAAAGCAAGGAATCTGGCCTTGATCTTTGGCATGAACTACAGTGAAACTTGCCTTACAGGCTTTGCTGATCGTAAACACCTAATACACATTTCATGAGTACTAACAACAAGGCCTGAACCACAAAACAAAACTGTAACCCTGGCACCTGCCTTCAAGCAAATATTGACATTATCTCCACACAATGGCACTTCCTTTCAAGTTGTTTTTCCTAATGTTCAGCAGTCTGAATGGTAATCCTCCTTAACAAAACTGCCCCTGTGCTTTATTTCTAATCTCCAGCCCCAATAAAAATACCAACAGGCCTTGTTTTCAACACCTGGGTCTGTACTGATTCTCCTCCTTGTCATTCATGCACCCCAGAAGGAATTAGCGTACGGCACAAAGACGGGAACTCATGGGGAGAAAAGAAAGGAGGCATTTAAATGGAAATAGAGAGCAAAGGAATAATCTACCGTCAACCAAGAAAAAGCTTATTTGTGTACTGTTTCTCAAGCAAAGCTTTTCTTACACAGAGAAAAAAAAGAAGGCCTATATTGATTTAGTCCAAACAAAGGAAGCTTAATCCTTTCAAGGAAACTAAATCACCACAAAAAAGTGCCCCAGAAGAAAGACCCTCTGTCAAGCACAACTATTCACCACCGAATGGATGTCACAAATCAAACCCTAGAAGTAAACAAAGAGGAGAATGTGGGAAATGTGTTTGATTCCAAAAGAAAACGAAGGAAAGAGGAATGGGCCTTCTCGGCATCAATCAGCCCTTCACTCTTACACTTGAGAGTCCTTCGTCCTAGTTACCAGCCATTACGAAGGAATGTTGATTCACTGGGTTGGCTTCTATTATTCTGGCTTCAGTGCAGAAAAATCCTGTCACATGTAGTTCGGGGCATTAGGTCACAACAGAGTATCACTTTCCCTTTAATCCATTTACTGTGTGGAAACCAACTAAATCACCCGATCTATGTAAGTGTTGGGTTGAAGTAATATGACATTATATATATATATATATATATATATATATATATATATATATATATATATATATATATAGACACACACACACACACTTTAAAAAAAATCACACAGGTTTTGTAATGTTTATGTCCCAAAATAATGTGCATCTTTGGATACACTGAATGTGGGTGCTGAGGTAGTGCTATGACAAACGGTATTGACTATTTAATTTTTTTTAAATTTAACAGTAATTTACAATCAGAATAATAATAATATGTTTAACTTACAGAGCCAGACTGCCACTCTACATATCTACAGTAATAAGACCATGATTCAGTGAACGATCCATTACAGAAGTCAGTAAATCAAAAGTAATAGGATTTAAATGTAAAGTATGGAGTGAATAAACCCAGAGGAGTACCGCACACCTGTGCAAATGAATTCAGTGTTAATGCTTCACTGTTCTACACCAGGTCACAATGCAACACAAACAGCATCTTATCTACACAGTGACTGAATCACCAAACATCCTGTAATAAAAATACAGAAAAATAAAAATGCTGCTGACACACTTCAGGTTCCTAACAATAAAAGGATCTTAAAAAACATGGACTGAAATAGTAAAACCTGTTCAGCCCAAAATAAAACAAAATCTAATAAGGTTTATAGGTTTATTCGGATTTCTATAAATTAAATTACCCACTGCAACATAACCACAAATACCCACAGAAGGTTGTGGGATCGATCACCTGTTTATATAAAAATATCCCCAGAAAAAAAAGCCTTACCTTTATTTGTGGCAGTGCTGAAGAGCTTCTCGGAGCTGTCATCTGAAACCTAAAATAAACAAAATGAAACGTAAATTTATTTTACATTCACCACGTCTTCTGCATCCAGAATGATACAGCACCAACTCTTAATACCTGCAACATTACAGCCTTTCCCTGAAATTCCACAAGATGGCACTCTTTAACCATGTCTAAATTACTGGCAGCAGTTTCTTCTGCATTACAAATTCTTCTAGTAATAAAAAAAGATCAGTGTCAAGATCTAGTATTTCCACTGAACAAACCAAAGTAGCTCTTTAATCGTTGTCCTGTTTAAAATCATGTTATGCAACAGAACAAACACCAAATAAGACCAGGTAAAAAAAAAAAAAGATCAGGGGAAAACAAACAAAAAAAACACCACATAGGATTTGTCTACACAGCTACACAAATGCAGAACCGAAGATAGGGACACAAGTGCACATATAAACACGGTTGACTTTTTACATCTGTGTGCTGGTGTGTTTGTCTATTTACTTTTGCAATTAGACTTCGCCTACTCTTAGCTAATACACTTTAAACACGACCATCACTGTGCAAGTGAATGAGCTGCTTCAGTGGAAATGCCCCCTTTCATTTGCTCTTGTCCTCGGCTCTCCCACTCTGAATGTCACCTCTATTTAGTGTGTGGTTTTAGTGCCAGTTCAAAACCTTTTAACAGAAGCATTTCCGAGACCCCTTATTAAAAGCTTGTAGAGCCGTGTGTATTGTATTTTTTGTCCTGCAATCCTAAAAGGTTAAAGTAACATCATAACATTTCTGAACTTGTAAAAGGCATAGGCATTAACTTGTTAAAAATGTAATGCTGTAAATTAAGAGATTTTCTTGTTTACTGTAAAATACAGCTTATTGTTAACATGTATTAACAGCACTGCGCACATTTACTGTGAATAGTAAATGACTGTAAATAGTAAACAGAATAGCAGATTCCAGAACTAGGAATCAATCCCAAAACACTTTTAATAAATACAAAAAAAAAAAATAGTCTGAAATCTTCAACACCGCATATCAAATCCATTGATAAGCAAGCATTTATTAGTGAAATGATGTTACTATATTCCTGTATTTGTATAACCCGATAAGATAGCTTGTCTTGTATTAGTATAACATTTATGTTGATAATAGGGTCTCACAAAAGACAAAAGAGGGGAGAAAATGTAGGGGAGAAAATCTGTTTTGAGCAGATTTCTATGTAGCTGTAAACTATTAAATTAGCAAGCTCCATTCAAAGAAACTGTAGAAGCCTCCAGTCCGTCATGCATTTTAAAGGAGTGCAGGTGTAAAATGGTGTACAAAGAGTCAGGACTGTAAAATGGTGATCATTAGCGCTCGATTTCAGATTTATTCTCAGTATATAATATTTCCAGTGCCCTGGTTTTGTACAGATACCTGTTTAGTGAAACTTATACTGGCCTCTTCCAATATTTTCAGGGTAAATTTCAAAAGGAAAATTGGAACAAAGACAACAAAAGCCTTTTGCATAACAGGAACAACTCAAGTTTCTGCTTGAACTGCATCTGTTGTGGTTTCAAATATGTAAATATAAGCATAAGAAAAAAAAAAAAAAAACACCTTTACTACACAACCACAAATATTAACTAAGCGCTGAAAGGAAACCTTATGAAAAGTGTTTCAGATAATGTCTATGACTGAATAAAACATCTTTCTTAGACATTTAAAACGTCTTTTTAAATGTTTATTCTGAGTGAAATAATTTTTTTTACCAGACAATTGCATGTTGTGAATGCCAGCTTAATGGAGTTGCATATTGTCAAGGGTATTCGAATTCTAGCTTTTGTAATGAATAATACAAAACAAAAATACCAGGCATACCTTTAACTGGGAGTGTATCTGAGAAAAGAAAGCAACAATTTCTGCTTTGTTAAATACGTCCCTTACTTCAGTCTCAGATTTTGTAACAAAGTAATCCACAAACAGGCAGTGAATTCCCTTTGCTTAAATTATTGACAGCCATGTAGAAAATCATCCTTTCCAAAAGAAAAAGCGATGGGAGATGGCACAAAGCTAATATACCATTAGGACAAAGGGAGCCATGTGCCTCACCAGCAATCCCTGCAACACGAAAGATTAGCTGTACAGCTCCTTTGAGACGCTTCTCAGGAGCTGTCAATTCTTTCTACACAATGAAGCCGATTCTGCAACTTCTCACTTTCCAAACCCCCAGAATCAGTTGTAATAATTCCTTATGGAGCCTGGGTGTCAGAAAGCATTGGGTTTATAATAACGCATTGAAGGGAAAAAAAAGACAAGTGTCCACCCTTCTGTCAGAAGAAAGAAACAGGAATTAGTCAGGGAAAATATCCGTGCCAGTTAAGACTCCAAATTCTTTCCTATATATTTTTAAAGATAAAATCCAAAACTGAACAAGGTTCCGGAATTTAAAAAAAATAAAGAATTGTTTTTTGAAGGCTCTCTCCCTTTCTCCTCAGCAGCCTTTCTGCCTTGTGGCCACGTACAGATCCTTATTCACACTAGTGTCGCCTTCTTCCCCTTGGTGCTCAACATAAGCACTCATTCATTGAGCCCTGCATTCCAAAAGGTCCTTCCCACAGTTGAGCCCTCCCACTTCCTGAATCTACCTGACTTTGCTCGCTCCTCTTTTCAAACGGACAAGTGTTTTTTTTTCTTTCTTGGGACTGAGTACCATTCCGAGACCAGGTCTAAGGAGTATGTGTGTGTGAGAGCACACTCTCAGCTGTGCTGGCAGGAGGACCAGAGAGAGAGCGAGGAAGCGAGAGAGAGAGAGAGGAGAGAGAGAGAGAGCGCAAGAGAGAGAGAGGGAGGGAGGGACTCCGACTAGAATGATACTCTTTCACTCAAAGCTGAGCACAGTGATGTCAGTCACTAATGAATTTCCCAGGACGATGCAGCTCGCTACCGTGAGGGAAAGAAAACAAAACACCCATTATCAACAGCATGCACTTCTTAATAAAGCTGATCCACTGCTTTCCTGTTTATTGTTTTTTTTCTCCCTTTACTTGCTATTTCTTACAATAACAAAAATACAATTCTACTTGATGTCCCCAGTTAGCTGTTATTCAGGCTAGTTTATGAACAAATGGCTGAATGTTAAGGCAGGATTTTGTTACCTTTCTTTAAGGCTACCTCACAATTAAAGACACTGTTTCACCGTTGAGATTTGTTTCTATTGTCGGTGTACAGGCTGGTAAAGTTCAGACACCGTCTTCTTGACATACGGTAACATTGACCCATGTAAGTTAAAACACTACCACCTTCAAATGTAAACATAAAATACCCCTTTGCTTAGGAATACAATATCTGATACCTGAATCACTTTTATAAAGAGCTTTGCTGTGCATCATGAGGCATGTTCAGTCAAGGCAAATCTGCACATATGAAGTCAAACAATATACTGGTACTACAACCTTGGTGGCATTGGTGTGTCAAAATACACACTGAGTTTGACAACAAGAAACATTTTAATGTAGGTTCTCTCAAGACTGCACTTGAAAAGACTTTTTAAACTCGCATCTGATTTTAACGGCTTGCAAATCTGGTCACGGGAATATCTGTGACTCCTGAGCGCTTTAAATAATCTTCCACCCGCGAGGCACCATTGCACGAGGGCACAGAACAAAAGAGGAGTTATGGGATTGCATCAAATGTGGTAGCGCCACAAAAATCACAAAAAGGGTGTATGGTGTAGAATGACACCATCATTATAACGTTTGCAGCCATCTCTTCAAATGCGTTACTAAAAACTACAACAATCAAACCCCCTTCCCTGTTAAGGCTCCATACTAACTGTGACTGTTTTCAAATTGATGCCTGATTGATGGGATAGGTGGGTTTGACTACCTCAGATATGTTTTACATTTCAAGAGATCTGTCAGAAGGGGTGCAGCTGAAGTAGCCACAGGTCCCCCAGAACAAGATTCATGCTTCTGCCCATCACTATTAAGCTATGTGTTCAGAGCCAAAGGATCAACAGTAAATCACATCTCACCCCCGCCCTTCTTTGCAAAGAAACAAATCAGCTCATCACCAAGACAAGTAATCCCCTTGCCACACAGTGTCGAGGTTCAGCAGCTCAGTGCATTTGAGACCTTGGCTTCGGCACCAATAACACCCATAAATCCTGAGTGGCTTTGGGCATTGGCAATGGGATAGGAAGCATATCACCTCTAGGTGGCTGGTTCGCTACTAAGTAATGACCTAGGAGCTTGAAGGAATCTGAAGGGATCAACCATTGTGTCCAGTGGTCAAGACACCCGCTGTTACTCATGAACTGGATGAGTATGGAAGATGAAGGTTAATGGGTTTCAAAAGAATCGATGGGCACGTGGCTGTCTTTGGTAGCCGTTTCTTTGCTACTGTTTTGCTTTTTAGTTTTGGTAAAAAGTTTGTGTTTGTGATTTTCTGCTTATCAGCACAGCTCTTTACCCAAGCAGATTGGCCGGCTCTGCTCTGCACCCTTGGATAACATTAGTAGAGGCTCCCACTGCAACTGCCTGCTCTATAACTGTGGAACTAAGTGAACCTCTTTCTCCCTCTCCTCTAACCCAGCCTCTTGCCCTAAATTGAGATCACAGGTACAATAAAATGGTCTATATTTAATCTCTGTATATGCTGAGAGGTATTGATCAGAGTTTTGTTTTAAATTCTAAAACTGCCTCCAAGTCCTTTTCTTATTTGACAGTCTTAAATGAAAAAAAAACCAAGATCTTTGATTGCTCTCAAATCTTTATATAAAAAACTATCAGCTAAGATCACTTCATCTTGCCGTTATGTTATACAGTACACAGTTACTGTTTCACGTACAATATATGCACACAATTAATCCTGATGCAGCTCAACAATATTTGAATGCCTTTCACATAACTTTTTAAATAATGTATTACGTTTTCATGAACTGTGTTGATAGCTTTGTCATCTCATTCATCAACCTCAACGTATTAAACATTTCAGTATTCGTAATTAACCTACTTTACATAAAACACTAGAATTAGAAATACAAATCCACTGCTAATTAGCAGCCATTCTTACACAAAGGAATGAGCCTTTACCAAAGAATGCTCAATGGCAACGCAGTAGCACTACAGTGGAATGGTTCTTTACTAAGGAGCAATGGGATTCCAATGTACCACAGAGAACCATGGTGTCTTGTCATTACAAGTGTGCTACTGTATCAGGACTACTGTACAATATGCGTTACCATTGTGTTGCCATTGGTTCTTGTTCAAAGATGTATATGTTTTAGAAGAAAGTGATGTTAATAGTTTAAATGTTTAACCATTTTCAAAGATTTGCATTTCAAAGTCGAGGTTAGCTGTAGTGTTTATACAGCAGGGTGTGTACATTGTAAGGCTATTTTTCCATATACGCATACATTTTGTACACATGTAGTCTCATCCACATTAATGTCATAGTATATATAAATAATTAACAGCGCTCTAATGGAGAGCTTCTGATGATGTCATTTTTGATTGGTAACAAAAAAAATTGCAATATGTTAAAGTTTAAAATGTAGGAATTTAAATCAGAATCTAACATCCCTGAGTTTACAGTTTACCGTCATATTATTCCTTTAGTCCTCCAGCCTTCCTCAAGGTCATTAGGTATTCACTATCCATTGCTGGGCAAAAGACCCGACTCCACCCCAAGTTGTCCCATCAGTTTCTAGTTCTCGTCCATCCTGATAAATCCTTGTTATTGTATCTCTGCATCTCGTTATCTGTCACCATCTATTCATCTCCCGGTGGCTATCAGTGATTAAGCCTTCATCGGGCAAGATTAAAATATACAAAGTGGCATTTTAATCTTACTGTATAATTTATACGCATGAGGTTATTTTTGCAATACAGTACATCAAGAGGTTCTGATCTACTGCTGAAAGATGAAAGAAAAGGACTGTAAACAAATATGGAATAAGGGCAAGCCATTCCACTGAATCTATTACTACAAGGAGGCAGAGACCAAACAATAACAGAGAGCTTTGAGTTCAAATCTGTGTTAGATTATGATCCATTTCTCCAGTAGTGTTCATAACACTGCCATTTTAGCAAGGACCACACAGGGACAAAAAAACCTGCCAAAGCAACCTAAAATATCATGGAAAATGTATCACTGTATTACTGAAAGGGGTTGTAAAAAAGTGTAGTTTTACAAAACAGCCTCTAGTTTAGCATTCATACTGCGGCATAAAATGTTGGTGTTATCTTTAAAGCTTGTCTCTTTGAAATGACATATTCTTAACTATCTATTTACCTTTTAATGATATTTGCCACAATTCATAGTTTTGTGTGCTATATATATGCGTAAGGCAGGTTGGACGGGCAGTGTATTGTCAACAAAACTAAAGGAAACTTGTGACAGATCACTACATGGCGCTTACTTCTATAAAAGACAGATGGCTCATCTAGCCTAGATTACATGTATCTATGGCAGGCAACTAAACCTGAAGAGCAGCTCCTGAATTCGGGTGTAAGCACCGGCACACAGACTTCTCGGAAAACAAAGAAAACATTTGCATAAGAAAGACTCCACAAGATTACAAACATGATAAAAAAGGTTAAGGGGACTGTATATAAACAAAAAAACAAAAAAAAACAATGAAACTTGAAGCTACTGAAAGTGTGAGGCAGTTTTTTTTTTTTTTTAATATCATGGACAATCTTTCAGTGCCATTTTGGCAGTAGTCAAGCTGGATTGGAAATGGATTTCAAGATGGTCTTTGGACGAGATATCTCGCAATCAGTACTCTAAATCCTAACTGCTTATTACCCGATTTGAAAAATGACTGAAACTTGTGATTACTCCTAGCCACTAGACAACCAACAGCCAAATCCATTAAAGGAGATTTTAAGTAAAAGTAAACACTGACAGACTTAAACAAAAACATGTTTGGGTAAGCCGGGGGAATGTGCCTTGAAGACTCTTCTGAGAATTGTGAGGGAATTTTATTTGTTGTAGCAAGCCAGGCACTATTAGTCGTTGATGACTAATACAGAGGACCCAAACTGACCCTTGTGACTAAAAGCATTTCAATAACATCAGTTTTCAGTTGCAAAACAGCACAGGTTATTCACAAGCCATCATTTCCTGATGGCTGAGCGTTTCAAAATGGCCACCTGTCATAAGGCATTCTCGTGACGTCTGGAAAATAAGTTTAGAAAACATGCATGTCTTTTTTCTTCTAGTTTTTGAACACTGCACGTTCTCAACGGATCGATCACCTGTTTGCGGATTGCACCTCTAGTATTTCGTTTAATTAAAACAAATACCCGATAATAACTTTTAGGTTGTATTTAAATCATCATAAACCGTGCCAGAGACGTAAACAAACAATTGATGATGACCAGTTGTGACATTAACAGCTTCAAACACATTTCCTTCCCTCATGCCACAGCCGAAGAATGGATGGTAAAGTTCAAACATGTAGATGTCCTAGAATACTTCTGTAATTGCTTCTAAAGTTCTATCTACAGACCACCAGTCCTTCCTTTCTGATGTTTTGTCATCATACATTCCTTTGCTTAGTCTCGATCAAGGCTTCAAAGCGCCTGTTTCAAGTCATTTGGAATCTGGTTTAATTTTACAGGAACTCTCTCCTCGATTGCAATCAAATGAGACAGATTCTCAATTGCCTTTTATTGCGTTACTAAAATCTCACTCTTTTCAAATAGAAGCGATTACAGCAACATGAGTTCATTGCTAGGATACTGTGTATATAATATAGAAAATGTGTTTCTGTTATGGCAGCTGCCAAGACTGGTTCCACGTTGCCCACTATACTAGTTTTGGCAGTCACCATTTATAAAAAAATAAAATAAAATAAAATGTAATGGGGTTAAATGAAAAACAAATATCCCACTCTGTTTTGGCAGTAAATACATAATATTTGGGGTACCACTTCACTTGCTTGTTAAACGTATGTACATGTATTTGAAGGATATCTATTCACGAGGTCTCTGTGGAATATAAAAAAGGCAACAAATTCCTTTGCATTTATTCATGTCCCAATGTTAAGCTACACGGCAAAGATTTGTCATCACTTGTATTTCCGGGCGGTACTGGTAAAAATAAATCAGATGTTAAATCAGAGTTTAACTGAGCTCTAATGACTACAGACAGTCTTCTCTGTTTTTCATTCCAATTCACCTCTCCATCTCTCAGCTTAACTTCCTTTCAGGTTATTTTGATCTTAAGTGAACCAAGTTTGCAGCCTTCTCAGCAGCCATAGGGGTAATGCAAATAAGTGCTCGGAGGAGGGCGAGTGCCCAGGGTCACATTTATTAAAAGCATGTGGGCTTTTTAACAGCCCTTCAGAGATATGAACATTCCGTGTTTATTTAGCGTATTTAGCAGTGTGGAGTAGTGGTTAGGGCTCTGGACTCTTGACCGGAGGGTTGTGGGTTCAATCCCAGGTAGGGGACACTGCTGTTGTACCCTTGAGCAAGGTACTTTACCTAGATTGCTCCAGTAAAAACCCACCTGTAGAAATGGGTAATTGTATGTAAAAATAATGTATAAAAAATAATGTAATTGTATATAAAAAATAATGTGATATCTTGTAACAATTGTAAGTCGCCCTGAATAATAATAAAAATAATAATAATATGTGTTTCTTTCAAAACACATGCGCATTTTAGACCTATGTAGCTAAATGCCACACGTAGGATTTATGTATTTATTTCTTGTTGACTAGTTTCTAACTGTGAATCTTTGACAATGATGCTTTCTAAACGGACACCAGCTAGCTTGTTTGATCCATTGGGGTCACAAACCCTATATCTCTGCTGTAAAGGCTGTAGAGAGATTGCATCCTGGGGAGTGATGGGTTGTCAGATTCAAAAGCACCAGCTGCACTTCCTGGGGTGTGCCAATTAGGGGAGCCTTAGCCGGGACTGTGAGACAACAATGCCTACTGTTTTGGGGCCATGTGCGGCAACAAGATTGACCAGAACATACTGGTCCCATTGGGCAGCAGACTTTCACTGGGTTAACATAGCTGGGCAGCAACTCAAAACCAAATAAAATACATCTGTTCCCTTGTATAAGTCTGTACTGCACTAGTACTGCATTGCAAAGTGTCAATTTATTATATGGTAATACAGCAGTACATTCTTGCCATGGGAACGTTCTAAGGGAGGATTAAAACTGGCAACACATTCAGGAGATGGTGACTGAAGTGGATAGTCCTTGCTATCAACCTGTCAGTGTCTTCCAGGGTGCTACGCTATCAGGCTATGTGATAAAGCGGCAAACTGACACAAGAAAAATCAGCAGCCTCCCCCCTCCCACATTTTGGAGGCAAGGAGGCATTTTTACACTCATTAAATGCAACCTTATCTCTGTAAGACTGCTATACGCGGCAAATGACAACTGCGGCTAATCTCATTTTCAGACAAGCGAGTCTGACAGCACCTTTCTCTTTAATTCCTGAGACATGTAGCCAGACATATATTAATCTGTCAGTCATCGCCGGTGGGGGAAAAAATAAAAGGAAGCCGAGTGTTTGTGAACATGAAGGGGAATAGACAAGAAAGAGACTTGGAGACAAAACACGAGGGATTTGGAATCAGCAAACAGCATTCATTTTGGTGTGTATATTATATAAGCGATAAACCCAGCTAAAAGACGGATGGTTTAGGGCTTAGATGTGCTCAGCCCCACAGTGAACGACAAGGCTTTGAGTTTAAAACCTGTTAATATCAATAGGAAAGGGGGAATCTTACAAGTCTACCGTTCTTTAAGGCAACATATATCAGTCAGACTGTAGCTGGAGTTTTGTTTCTCTGCTGTAAAAAGGGAAATTTATGAGAAAAGAAACAGCAGCTTCAAACGTGGCCCACATGTTCTATTAAAAGGAGCATCAAAGAAAGGCTTAGCAATAGAATGTTAATGCCATTCCTAAGGTGTTTAGAGGGGTTCACCGAAGACAAAAAGCACCCAGAACCACCATACTGACTAATGCCCAGCTCTCCTACAGCAACTGAAGAAATGCAAAATGATGCAAATGCCATCTCGCTTACACAAATACCGTGTACTGTGTGAGACGTTATCTACATCACTATGTCAACAATCATACTGAAACAATAAAAATGCCTCAAAGCAACGTTCCCTCGCTGTTCCAGTAAAACCAAATTGTGGCAAAACACACAGAGCTCATAACCAAATGAACGGCTGTTTAATCTTTATTTTCAAGTTCTGCTTTTTACCTTTTGTGGAGTGTATTTAGAAAAGAGACAGGGACGTTAAGCTTAAGTCGTTAAATAAAGCAATGTGGCAGAGCAGAGGAAAAGCCCTGCACATAATCCGAGGGGGCGGGGCTAAGCCCTGCATGTAAATGAAATATGTTGCATTTATTGTATTATAATTTAGAATGTATTGTTATGATCTCAACGTCTTGTGGTGTACTGTATTATTAAAATGTATTGTTTGGGAACGGGTGATGTTGTTATTGCATGAGTTAAATGTATTTTGTGTTTATTTAGAACAACGTTTTGGTTTGTTATTGATTGGTTTAAATGCGGTCTGACAGAGGCGGTGCAAACAAAAACCCTGTGCAGAAGGTTTACCGTCTCCAGATTAATTAATTGATTCATTTATTGCTCATCTGGGGATGGTCACCGGGATAAAAACCAGCAGCTTTGGCTGGTCGGGGTGGGTGTTCAAAGAGGAGGAACATGTTTGTGAGAGCGAGGAGAAAACAAAAGTAAGACTGCATGGTAAGATCAGTGAAGGCTACTACCCAGCCTGACCCACGTGTTGTGTTTGTTATGTGACTTGTTTTTGTTTAAACTTTTATTTTGGCTCTGTGAGCGTTTGTCTCAATATTTATTTCATTTTTGTTTGAATGTAAAAACAGCGTACGAGTGGTTTACACCCGTAGTACCTGCCTGCGTGTCTCTGCCAGCTCTCTGGTCTTGGAACGTCATCACTACTCGTTCCCAGTAGTCACATATACCAGTAGTCAGTATCCTGTCACATGCATAAATTAGAATTCTGTGAATGCAGCATGGTCCATTATGATCGCAATCTCCTCTTTAACAAAAGGAAACAGGCATTGGTTGTATAGCTGTTTGCGTTTAACCTTAAGGGTTTTTATTCAGCTCATGGATTGTCCAAAACAGAACATATGTCAACTGTTTACGACAATCAGCCCCTGATGTGGTTTGCTGTGAGCCAAAAACAACAAGAGTAATAGCCAGAATGTTAATGCATAGAGATATATACACACACAACGTGAAAGCTTGCTATTAAAACCAGTCAAGGAAGCAAGAAAATGTGACCTTAATTGTGGCGAGGCCTTACTACTGAAGGTACGTACAAGTTAATGGCACAAATTAATACCACAGGATGATTCTGATTTGTTAACAAGTTGTTAGTCTAGATAATTTATTTAATATACATACATGTTCATGTAGTTTTTTATTTCTTTTTTTATTCTAGGTGATGCAAAACTTTTGGCTGAAGCTGTACAGTAAAAGCTCACTTTTTTCCTGTTTTTTTCTGTTACTTTGTTCATGGAGGCCCATGGGACATAAATAACCTAGTGTGTCTTTAAGAAAATCATAACAGAAAGCACAGAGGAAATAACTAGGAAGCCCAATATTAAAAACTGCCTGACCCCAGATACACTTCATAGCCCTGAGCAATCTAGATGGCTGGGGCGATGTGGCAAAGGGTTTGAGGGGGCCTCTAAAACTCCCCACAGAGACCATTCTCAGGCACAGAGCAAGACAACCCCCCACCCCCACCCCTGCCTGAATGGCAAAAAGTGGAGGTCTGCTGATAGCCCCTCTGGGGAGAGAGATGGCCTAAGACTTCAAAAGCCTGCAGACTGGCAGACATCAGGGAGGTCTTTTTTTCTCCCTTTCAGCCTCAGCCCCTGCTGGCTCTGGAGGGGTTTCTAATTGCATTTCACAGGGATTGAACAAAATAAGGCCTTGTTCTCCCAACAGTGGCATCCCTGCTGGGGGAATGGATGTCATTTGAGACTCCAGTGTGTGACAGAAAGCTTTAACATGTCAGAAATCCTCAGAGAGAGAGAGAGAGAGAGAGAGAGAGAGAGAGAGATTGGATTTCCCTTAGGTAATGCAAGAACATGGGACACTCAACATGAAAAAGGCCTCTCTGGAAACCTTTAACACTTTAGCAGCCAATTATGTTGGCATTTATAAAGACACTGTGTCCCTTTTATATGACCCAAATCGACTGATCTACCCAAGTGTAAATAATCTATACTCATTCCTTTTGTATTTCAATTTGAAATGACGGTTAGGGTTACTTCGATGTATATTTACTAATTAGCCCTCCTGTAACCAAACTCAAATGTGCTTTTCATTTCAATACATGCCATGATTTACAGGATATTGTACAAGTGAGGTGTACTGTTAAAGTCTGCTATCGTGAGTACTGTAAATAGTACTTAACAGGCCCACAGTTCTGGGAATAACACACTATTTTTTTCCGCTTCATTATTTATTTATTGATCAATTAAGTTTGTTAACGAGCTACAGAGATTAGAGAGTTAAAAAAGCAACACTTTTTTGTGTCATGTGTAGTTACTCTTATTACAGAAATCATTTTGTACAGTTTGAGCAGCCACCCCAAACTGCACGAGATGAAATCTCTCCTAACAAATACGAGACAAATGATGCATTAACTTAAAAGTACGGCCCAAAGAGCCCTCAGACTACCATTTCCCGTCACCCTGGCCTGTGTTGGGGGTTTTAGATGCAGTTTATGCTGTACGGAAACCACAGTGTTTTAACAGTAATTAAGCATTTAACATGGTATCATCCGGCCATGCCTACACACACAGGACACAGAACATAGTTGTCCAGGAGTCACAGAGATGCCTTTCAGAAAGCAGTCTCTGCATTCAGCACTTCCTCCTCAAAGTCTAACCGTGCCCGTTCTAAATGTGAAGACTGTGCGGCCGAGCGGTGCAGTGGGAATACATTTTGTAGGGAGTTTATTTAAAATGAAATCTCTTTCATGAGTACTGAAACGATGCCTTGATAGACATTTTTTAAAAGGCATGCACAAGTAAGTCCATTGTACTTAATTTTACTGCGGTGGATCTTTTCTGATGACAGCTGAAGTGAATCTGTAAATAACTTAGTGCTAAACCCAATCATCAGTGTCTGTCTAAGCAAAGTTTGTGATGTGCTCCGTTTACTAACTGTACCTGAGCAGCCTGTGTGATCCAAAGAGGCAGTAAGAGGATTTCTTATATAAAACACTGACGGTCCCTGCAGTTTGCTGTTATTGCAATATTACTGGAAACAGCTGGAAACGGTCAATGGCAGCGAATTGCAAAATAATAATGGATTCCCGCAACAGCTCCCCAAATCAATATTTTTTTTTTTCGCCCAGCTGCCCCCTACTGATTTCAAGTACCTTTTTTTCTAAATTAAATGACATTTTTCTACAATGCACGTTTATGGAAATGGATTTGAATGTTTCCAGTAATACAGTTTAAACAGATTGTATATTGTTAAATACTCTCATATTGAGGCAAACTATACGATTAGCAGGTTTCCAGGGCAAAGAACTGCTTTTTCAAAAGGATAAAGCAGTACTGAAACACCCTAAATGTGCAATTTGCCCAAGGTGACCTTGGCATTGATATGACAAGGCCCTTCACAGCCTGGGGTTAAATTACTTGTTGCCCTCATGTGAGATGCTTGTGCAAGGTTTGAATTGATATTTTCTCACACTTTAAGGAGTATTTCAAATATAACACATTGTGAAGCAAATATAGGAAGAAAACTAGATTGAAAAAAGTGTTCTACCTCTACTCTAGTTCGATCTGTGATAGAAGTATGGTGTCGCTTTGTTAATGAGGTATTTCAATTGGGGTGTACAGATCTTTCTCTATACAAAGATGTGCTGGTAGCCCTGGGTCTGAACCAGGACTATGCAAGCAGGAGACTCGAATCGTGTATGATAGAGACGCCATTTCCTGCTAATGAGGATAGGGGTTAGGGGTTAGAAAAGAAACTCATGTCATGTATGCAAATTCTTATCCCCACATTGCAGGGCTAGTCACAGGCCAGGAGATGCTACCGGTAAGCACTATTCATTGGAGCAAGACCAGAGCTACTACTATCGCAGCTGGGGGCCTGTGGGTCAGAGAGTATCATCCTGGGATAATGACCTCCACATCACATAGAGCATTTGAAAATCAAAGCTGCAGAGGTATAGTCACGGAAAGGTATACAGATAAGGACAATTACCTAATTTTGCTTCAAGTCGAATGAAACCTGCCGAATAATGTTACGTCAGCATATTGAATTACCTACCCCTTTGTAGTTTTCCATATACTTAACGAAAAACTGACAGAAATTGAAGAAACATGAAATACTATACTACCATTATAGCTTCTCACTTTCTAGTTTTTATATATAAAAAAAAAAATCTTGATTGTTCTGTAGCTTGTCGTAATGCATTTTTCGAATCTACTCTGTGAAAACAATCCCACTCCAAGCATTACAAAGCAATTTCGTACTCAAAGGATTAAAAGCTCATGATAAATTGAAGACTACACTTGCCATCAACATTAAATATTGAAGAACTCTGTATATTAACCAGGTTGAACACTGTACTGCACTCTGCATTTAAAAGACAACACCATTTATTTTAACATTATTAATTCATCCGGAGAAAGAATACAATGAAATAGTGGGATGTAGAACACCTTTTATTTCTAATTCCACATAAAACTAATATACAAAAAAAAAACACCAGCAATTATTGCTAGCTACAGTAGTGTTGAGAAAACCAACAGCACCATGGGAACTGATGGAGGCTGGTCAGGAACCAACACCCTCACTATTCCTCAGTGAGCATCTATTCTACATTTCTTCCATCTGCTTGATTACATGTATGGGTAATCCCTTTCACCCTTGTACAGCCAGATACTCCTGTAAAAGCAATTCAGTCATCCAGTTCAGTATTAGTTCTATTTCCACTGATGTGATCATCACGTTCACATAACATCCGGTGCATAACTAAAGTAAATAAATCATAGGGGCCTACTTGAGTGTTGAGATGTTGTTAAGATAAGGCCATTCATGGCTGTCATTTATTGTACATACAACCCTTCATGATCTGTCTTATAGTTTGGAGATATTTTTAATAAATTTTTTTTAACATAACACACAGAAAGACTCAGAACTCAGACAAAGACAAATGTTTATTTTAAGCTTTTAATAAAAGCAAACTGTCCTCTGACAGTACATGATCTGTTTGATACTAAGGGAATCAGTTGATTTTTTTTTTGTATGCCCTTCAGACTCAAATGTACAGACAGACAGTCTTAAATGGTCTTCTTTTTATTACATTTTAGGATATGTTTAAAATATTGCATTTGCTATGCTGTTTTGCTATGTCTATGGCTTTCAAAACACAATGCACAAAGACCAGGACTAAACCATGACAAACTTATGTTTTAATCACAAAGTGTCAGCTAGTACTATCCAAAGTCAACACTTTTCCATCCACATTCATCTAACCATCAGTCTGATTATCTATATATCAGTAATGTATGTACTGTTCTGAATGATCTGTCTGATCCTGCATGAAAATGGAATGACTATACCCCTTTCAAAACAGCATACAGGGTTCAATTCGATTGCTATAAACAGGGTCACAATAAGGTTATGAAAATCAACATCTCTAACAATGCATGGCAGACTATACTTGTATTTTTGTCTTCAAATTTATTTTTGTCTTGTTCCCCCCGAGACTGAATACACGTTTTATATTAGCAGCGAGGGAATAATTCAAATTTTGGGCCAGAATTCACCAAGGAGTCCGCAATGGCATCACATCAAGTGTGTGAATGAAGTGACATGTCTCTTGTGGGACTAATTATTTCAGTTTGGTGCTTTATAAAGTTTATGCAGTAAAGGTGAAAGCATCTAGAACTGCAGTCGCTGCTGTTTGTTGTTTGTTGTTTCAACAGCTCAGTGATTAATTACAATCAAGGGCCAACGCATCTGATGTCTATCATAAATCGTGTAGTAATTTAAAAGGATATTTCTGGTAGTCGTGTATGGTGTAACTTTCAAACCAATGCACAGCGCTGCACACTCACACGACAAAACACAGCATACACTACTTAAACCTAATGGGATATCAGAGCCTTCTGTAGAGTTACCCTTTGCACATCCTGATTTAGGCGTGTGCCAGTTAACTTTATTAAGATGTTAACATTATAATGCTTTCAGCTTTTCTGATCTCAACCCATCCTTAACTTTGAATGCTCAATCTTTAGATATAAAGTAGATGCACAGCAGCACTTGGTCGTATCCTTACAGACAGACACATTTGTCTACATTTTTAGTACTGCAATATAATCTCAAGCTATGTCAACTACTGTTGACCATGATATAAACCCTGCACATGAATTGGTGTTAAGTTAGATTTTTGTTACAGCTCTACAGAATCTGCCCCAAATTCTTCTGTGACAGGGCTGGTCTTTTTGTTGGACAAGTTTACGGATGGGCTCATTTTGTTTTAAATAAACACAAACAGATCCCTGATTACAATGCAGAAGTAGTCTAGGGGCTGATTGCTCCATTACCTTGCAAGCATGACAGCAACTCTTATTCACTTGTTTATTACTAGGAAGTGGAAGCCACGGGATACTACTATTGCATTTATGACTTTTAACCATGGGGGGGGGGGGGGGACAACACAGCAGGAGCTATTGCATTGGTGTAAAAGTCAAATCTAGAGTGCTGGCCCGCATTTACAAAAGACAGATCTATAGTACACCACCCAATCCGGAGAGGAATACACATTACAAAGCCAGTTCCTGTGTGTATTACACTTTAATCGCTGTGGCATTTACTGCTTTTGAGGAATCCGTAAGCAAAAGTTTGTTTTATGGAGAATTCACAATTCAAATCCAAGCGCCGTCCCTGGTTCCACCGTCTATGCCTTCTCTTGCTGAAGAGGGCAGCTATCTGTTCCACTTACAGCAGAACACTATCATCGGGTTAATGTGGTTCCAGTGGAAAATAAGACCTCTTTCTCCAACATGCTATCAGAATAACTGACAGAGATAAGGCCTCTTTCACTCTTCCCTCTCAATCACCTCTTCCTACCTAATGAAAGGGCGGACGCCAATCCCGAGAATATCGTTCAGTTTTGCCATCAAAGAACGTGGCCAGCCTCTGCCAAGTGTCTAAACTGTTTCAAATAAAGTACAGGAGAAGATTACATCTTAAAGAAGGAAAGAAACAGGTAATGGAAGGAGCCTCAAGCCCCGTAGAAGTGCTTAAAGCCATTACAGCTTTCTCAAGGAGTCGCTAAAGCTTTTTCCCCTCTGGCTGGAACAGCTGGAGAAAATGGAGAAATATTTTGCATTAAAACAAAACACATACGGGCTTGCAAGCTTATTTCATGAAAGCAGAGTGGGACACTGCCACAACACCCATTCAAGCTATTTACTTTCCCTTTATTATACGATCTGGTCTGCAGTCTATGCAGAAAAACAGCACAAAATAAAACTGGACCTGCTCTCAAGTACGAACGACTCTACACATTTTAAAGGGTAGTGCCAAAACATTAAAGACTGCTAAGTATCCAACCCCACGCAATCCTCTCTTTGTTTCTGCCTGCAAATAGGATTGATGACTTTGTTATTTTTTTTGCCAACCAATGTCACTTTCTTGTGTCATTTGTCATCTTCTTCTCCTGCTTTAACAGCCCACGCTTCTAGTTGTGAAACAAGGCCCTAATTGTGAAGGCTCCCGACGGTGGGAGACGTTTCCAGGCCTGTGCCTTCCAGCACCAAAGGTCACTGTTCACATTGTGAAACTGATTGCCTGGCTGGAAGGAGGCTAACAAAACTGTCACTCTGCCCCGAGGTTGTTATTGCATATGCTTAGTGGCGTGCCCCCATAAAAAAAGGTTATAAAATGGCACGTGCTGGCTGGCTGGCTGATTCCGAATAAAAAACAAATGCATTACTAAACCACAAAATTACCCCTCACTAAAGTTGCTGTAATGTATCCGAGGATGAAGGATCAGATTATCTTGGGGTATTTGTTTTGTGTAAACAGCATCAGGGGAGTTGTTTTGAATAGCAACAGAAGATTTGCAAACCATTTCGACCCCTTTGAGGTCGCATAATGTATAGGATTAGTGATCCTCCCCTACAACCCCCAAACCCCAACCCCCAACACACACAAACTGTGAGGATTTGACAACAAATCCTTGTTGATTTAGCCCATCCAATGGGACCTGCCAATACCAGGGAGATAATTCCACAGAATCCCGGTTTCCCCAGGAAGCAATTAGTTTTCATTTAGTAGAATGACAAATTGATCAGACAGGAGTCACACCTAGCCCTTCAATCGAAGCTGAACTGTGATATCTGCTGCTGCATCAGCCAAGCTCTAGGTCTATTGACACATTTTACAGTTGCAAAATTCAATCTCCCCATTGCAGGAGTTTGAGGAGCTTAGCTGAACGAACCAAAAAATAAATAAATAAATAAATAAAAGGTGCAGCTTTCCTATAAGTTCATTATCGCTGTGCTAGGCGTGGAGATGGTGTGAAATGTGCTAGACGCATGGATGCTTCTGTTAATGGCCAACGAGGAAAAAAAAAAAAAAGCTGCACATCATTAGGAATTGAATAAACGATATTGAATTGCAGAGCAGAAATGATTTGATTAGCGATTTCGAGCTCTGAAAGGACCTGGAAGGGAACCAAATGACTATAGAGAAGGTGTGATGGAGTTCTTAATTGCTGTGACTGTACCCAGAGACTTGATGATTTGTGACATATAATACGGTACTGTGCATTAACGCTAATAACCGTTAATTAACTGTAGCAAGGATATACTCAAAATGCACACACAGTCTGCCATAATCTCCAGACTAAAAGCAGCCTTACTTTGTTGGTAGAAGTAGGGACACTATAGTGTTTCCTCTTCCTCTCTAGACCTGCATACAAGTGAGATTTAGAAACGGCCCCTATTCCACTCTGTTTGTGTTTACTTGTCTAGTATGATTGCTTGGTGGCAGTGTTGATGACATTTTCAATTGCAACAGAAATGTTTTTTTTTCAAAACAGATGTTAAGGTTTAAATCAATATGGATTTCTGCAGAAGCATTTCGATGACAAGTGCAGGAGTATAAACAGCTAGAGTAACTTGTGCCTTCTGATAAGGTTGTCTTTTCAAAAAGATGAGCTATTAGTCTGTTTTAAGACAGTGTCGCAACGGTGAACAGTGTACAATGACCAAGGCTATTACCAGAATGCATGAAAAGGGTCTATATTGTTAAGTAACTATACCATTTTTAATTCCTTTACTCTTAAGGTACAATCATGAATTGTATATACTGTATTTTATTAAGCGTCATCATTATTGCAGAGAACATGATCTCTTCCCTTTGTTTGTTATGCAAATCTTATTCAAATTTACCTGGCTACCCGAGCCTGTGCAAAAATGTGCTTGTGGGATTGTATTAAATGACTGGAATTGGGATTCTGCTTATGATAACCTTCTTAGAAGCTCTTCTCTTAACCATGAAGTGGCAGAAGGTCCTATTTTATTCTTGCTCGTTTCTATAAGGTTCTGTATTCTCTGTGCTTGTAAAAGACCTCGGCTGAGAGGTCTCCACAGAGCTGCTCTGACCATCAGTCCTTATCTCTTCAGTTGTGTCATTTCTTTGGCACAGCCTTGGGGTTATGGAATGCCCTTCCAGATACCCTTGTATCATTGTCAAGCTTCTCCGTGTTTAAAACTGCTGTTCAGTGTAATCTGCATTTGAGGTGAACTTGTTTTAGTTGTAATTAAATTTAAGTTTTTATTGATATTACTTGGCTGTATAACAATTGTTGTATTGTTTATTATTGAGTATGGTTTACTTAGGTCTCTCTTTGTATTAGTGCTGCACTATTGAGATGTACCTGCGCTGGCCCTGTCGGCACCAAGTGAATAAACTAAACTAAATTATTCCAGAGAACATGATCTCTTCCCTTCGTTTGTTATGCAAACGTTATTCTAATTTACATGGCTACTCACACCTGATTTGGTTTGTGCTGCAACTATCCAGACTAAACAGGAAATAGTCAAACAAAAAATAGGGGTCTGGGGAGTTGGGAGCTTCATTTTCATGACCTGAAGTGCTGTTAAATCTTTTGTTTGTTTATTTGAGGAGGCATTAAATAAAACAACCACCCGTATCACTGACCCAAATCAGGTGTTAATGTCTCCGAAATCCGTCTGCATGACAATGATTCGGATCAGATAAAACAAGGTGAGAATCAATGAACAAATAATTGGGTCAAGGAGGACAATACGTAGTTCCTTAATCTGGGAGTCAGAAATGCAACCTATGCTACCTGAGAATGGTGTAAGAGAATTCCACACACGTTTTGAAGCATAGTGTCACTAGGACACTTTACTGGGGTGGGGGCGGGGGGGTCAGGGTAAGTGAAGGCAGTGTTTTGGCTAAGGGACTGTGTCATCAGGATGAATTATATTTTTCATACACATCACCTATGTAAATATGTGATATATGTAAAAACTGACTAGCTGACACATGAGAGGCCGGCTTGCTTTT
Organism: Acipenser ruthenus; assembly: GCF_902713425.1. NCBI lineage: Eukaryota > Metazoa > Chordata > Actinopteri > Acipenseriformes > Acipenseridae > Acipenser > Acipenser ruthenus. The sequence continues at coordinate 4,454,547 of NC_081214.1, forward strand.
GATGACAATGGATTATTAAATTGCGATTAAAGTTACTATCTCAGGTTGTCTAGGTGACATCACACCTTTGTCAACTGGTTTTAGTATGTTGTTGAATCCACATCCCTATTAGCTGAAATGATGCACGAATAATTTTTGCAATAGATGCAATATTTCTTTAAAGAGAGGTTTCAGTTCTGTGGCAATGTAATGCAGCTCTATGGTTATGCAGGTTTACAGGCATCTTCATGATGCATGAGTGTTTGTTTTCAATGCATCAGTTCACATTGCTTAATGAATATCTAGTGTGGTGTAACCCCTGAATATTGATGACATGTTGAAGTCAGCTTTTAGTTTTATGACCTGTCTCTGCACTTACAGTGATATGTACCACACAGCAGAGAGACCTCAGATGTGTTATGTAGATGGAGCCTGCAGCAGTATCTGCCTGCTCTGGATTATTTATGATGCCTATAACAACACAATGGACTGAGTTTTAAACTACTGTAATGCAGTGTGATTTTTTGTTTGTTTGCAAGGTGCTAAAAGGCACTGCAGAGTGCCCCCCCCCCCCCCCCCATACATATTCATAATTTTTTCCTTTTACTAACAGCTCGTACATTTCACACAAAAGGCATATAAACATTAAAGCATTCACCATTCTTGGCTGTCAAAGACTGGCAGTAAAATACCAATAAGTGCCATTCACTGATATATGGTTTTGTCAGTACTTAAAGCATTTATGAATCTTTTCAAAAGGTGAGCTATTAGTCTGTTTCAAGACAGTAGCAATGGCATGCTGCTTGTTATGACTAGGGCGATTACCAATTCATCTTCCTGCAAGACGCAGGGCGCCTTTTAAGAATCTTTGACATCAAAATGCAGAACACATAATAAAAGGCCTGTGTTGTTAACATTTTGCTATTTTGTATCACAGCAAAGACACTGAACACAAAAAGGCAAGTATCTAGCAACTACGTCCCTGCGCACACTGCGATACAACAAAATGGTGTTCGATCCCCTATAACAAAATGGACTGAGTAAAATGGACTTTCAGAGGGCATGTGGTCTACAAACTGAATGGATCTAAAAAGAAAGTGGTCTTTACGGTGAACCGGTCTTAACATACACTGGGTCAAGAAATTGAGGCAGTATATTTTAGATTATCTTCATCTTCCAAAAGGCAATAGAATTCTACAGTGGAATATGATACTCATATTCACTTAATGCAGAGTCACCCTTGTCGACCCAGGCGCCTGTCATACATGAACCCAATGTTCTCATTGTCCAATAAAACCAGCAGACCTTGTTATCTTCAGTTCGACAGCGTTTTATTTTTCTCTCCAGGTGATACCTAGGTGAATGAGTGACGCTCTCTGTATCACACAACAGACCTGTGATGGGGCAGTGTTTGATGTGACAGTTCATTTCAGAACCTGTTAAGGAACAGTTCATTAACACAGAGTTCATTCTGTATTCAAGATGGGTGTTGTGGGCCTATTCTATTGATCTAAACTGTGGTGGATCTAAATTACACCATACTATTTAATGAAAAGAGATACCGAACTCTTATAAAATGTAACGGTAATGAATCAACTCCTTGGTCTTAATTTCGCATCTGTGGTATAAGGAGTCTGGTTACTGTGCAATAAAACAATAAGTCAGCATTGAAACGCTTAAAAACCCAAGTTTTTCTTGGATACTGTCAAGGTAATTGGGGGCTTTCGGATCAAACATTGGATGTTTGGCGCTACTAAGATAAAAAGTGAATTAAATAATTATGCAGATATAATACACATGGTAAATGTGACAATTGGCTTATTAAACCACAGCTGAATACCCTACTCCATGAAGCTGTGTCTTTCTTCCTTACTCCTCAGTCCCCTGCAGTCTCATCGCAGATGGAAGTGACTCTATTGTGCACAATTTCGACTAGGGAAACTGGCACCAATTAATTTCTATTGATTCCAGTTCACAAGACCAATGAACTGACACCAATGGAGCAGTGGCTAATTGTACCTACAGGCTTACCAATGGAAAGCATTCGAAAGACATTGTTAGTCTGATGGGTATTCCACTGAGGATAACAATGTATTTCTCATCCTGTGTCAATATTATATATTGTAGGCTTTACATATGTTTCACTAAAAACGAGTACAGGGATGTGAACCAGTTTGTTTTAGGATGTCTTTTAAAACTAAAAACGCAACATAATATAATACAGTGAAAAAATCCATCTGCATTTGTCAGTATACTGCAGTGAGAATAATCTGCGGTGTATAAAATAGTCCATTATCCTGTGGTTTATTATAGCAGCGCTGCATAAACACAGCAGCATGAAAAGACCCCTGTCTTCCCAAGCTGTTTCAGTTCAGTCAAATCAGGTAGCCGCATAATTTTTCGCCGTCCTGGGGTTTTAAAATCCTCTGCCCTCCGACCTCCCAGCAGGGGAGGGTGCTGACCTCAGATTTGTCCCTGTTCATCATGGGCTGCTAACCTTTTAGGAAAATGGAAACCGTTCACACCTGCTGCCCAGCGTGGCATCAAACAGGCCTCAGCAGGGGAGAGAGTTCTAAATCTCCTTTTTACAGCAGCCTCTGTCTGAAAAGGTAATACACAATAGGAAGTAATCTTAACAGGCTGATTACCCAGCGGCTTGACTTGAAACAAGCCTTGGTTATATTCAGACTGTTCCAAGTCACTGTCTCAAGAGACACTTTATATAATTTGTGTTCTGCATAATTAAAATCAGGTTGGAAAAAAGGCATGTCTCCCACAAAATACAGTAGTATAAGGACTTGCTTAAACTAACTGCTAATAATGTTTAACTTTCTTGCGTGTTATATGACAATAAACTGTGCTGTTTTTAAATGTATACCGCAGCCCTGCAGTACTGGCTGAAACAGAGCTGTCCTGAACGGGAATGCAGCATGGGAACTCATTGCTTTTTTTGTGATCAAATAGAAACTGCCCGTAGTGCTTGAAGGGAGATTTTAAATGTAATCATTACCAGCTCTGTGGTACTTTCGAGAAAACAACTAAAGAAACGTTACAAGAAACTGATTCTTGGTTTGAATCAGACTGGGCTGTACTGTTAACATAGTCATAAGAAAGTCTGTGTAAAGATAAAAGGGGGGTAAGAAACTGGTACTGATGAATTGAAAACAGCAGGGTTTACTTTTTTTGGAATAAAATAAATGCATCATTTATTTGTATGACTCTTTCAGCCCCACAAAAGTCTCCCCCCCCCCCCCCCCCCCCCTTACATCACCAAAACTTTAATTTGCTATACATTGTTTTCAGCACTGTCACATATCAAGGGATCATTTAATACAATATCCCCACCAAAGGGAAAGTGGAAACTTTGAAACTTAATACAACTGCATTAGCAATATGAATGAATAACATGGGTATAAGCCTGCCAATGCAACTTTTAGTTTTAAACGTGCAAGGATTGGTATTGAAACTAGGGCTGCATCTATAACCTCTTGAAAACCTCCTTTTGCCCTATGATCTACCTTATTTCTTTGCACAGGGCATTAATTCTACTAGCCACAAGTCAGGGTAGGTTTTCATGCAAGATGTTCCAAGTTCATTTTTGATAACCACTATACCATGTTTAGAACAGCTGCACCCAGCATATATCTTTACTTGCTGTATGACTATACTCTCAATAACATATTCATAGCTGTAGACAGTGCCAGTAGTGGAAACGGTTCATAAACATGTTATGACAAAACAACTCCAAACCTGATGGACCTGACCGGACCGCAGGTTTTACTCATATTTGAAGCAAACGCCTTAGTACACCACTTTGCAGAGAAGCCTCCCTCTCCCGTCACTCTGTTCTACCAGTTATCTTTTGGGAATTGGCTATTATGATGCCATCGTTAGCTGGTACCTTTATGTCTGTCCAGTGCAATACAGATTAGTCCCATAGCAATGGCATTATCTCTGGCAGTATCGACAAGGGACTGAACTCGGCTCTTCCTCATTCACTGACATTTAATCACCCCCCCCCCCCCCCCCAACCATGTGCAGAATGGCAGTTCATCATTTAAAATTGGCAACGACAAGGGTCGTGAATAGGCTGCCTGCCATGTTGGGAACTGCCTATTCTGAGAGTCTGAGCTATAATCTGAATTTACCACACTGAGCCTATGGGGCGCTTTATTTTCTTCATTAGAGCCGGTTAAAAAAAAAAAAAAAAATATCAATTTTCTTTTAAAGTCCCAGGAACAGATGGAGCAAAATTAATTGCGCCATTAAGTCCCGATAGACAATACCGGAGTGGTTTTCTTTCAACGGTGCATGTGTGTTACAAAGTGCTCTTCGTAAAAAGGCAATTACTGCAACATTTGCCATAAAATAAAGGTTGCTTTAATGGGCAATAAACACAGGCTTCACATTTTTTTTGAAATGGGTCTCTGAAGGGGAGCTGTTATTTGCTGTTCAAAAGCATAGCAGGCTGCATCGGTGTTTTGCTGCAACTGGAGCCCAGTTGGTAAAATTACTTTGTTACCAGTTCTTTTTCAAGTCTGAATCCCTCCGTGAGTTTTTAACATTCAGAAAAGCCACCCAGTGTCCAGCTTTCCCATTTTATTTGAACCTAAACAAGGCTTGATATTCTATGCAGTTCTTTAGAACCAAAATATTGACTGAGCTTCGTGCACTGGGCAGCAAATTGGGCCTTCTGTTGGTAAGGGTCTGGGTTGGTATTAATAATTACTGATCACATACACACACTGCCTGTGGGACTGGTCAAAACAGCAACAGCAACAAAAAAAACCATGCAATTTTAACGAGTAATAAACTAGCGTGCCTCTAAGATTTACATTCCTTTAAATCTCTTAACGAATGCCAGTCTATCTTAAGGAAAAGTATTGTTAGGCTAAGCACGACACTTATCCAATTGTTTACCTCATAATATCAAATCCCAAACTTTGTAATGTCACATTATTGATCTAGTATTCGCTTTAATCAGATTCTGCTGTGTTGACATTACGTGTAATTTCTTTTAAAGCCACATCGCCTCTCCTTCGTCCCTATTCTTTTAATGTATTGTATTACTGTACTCTGTGAGATGCCATTTTATGTAAGCATTCCATATAAGCTGGAGGAGTATTAGTCACCATCATTTTCAGAATATTTTGGGCACTTTGTCAATTTTCTTATTTATATTTATTTCTGCATTCTATAAAGGCCTGTGAATTACATAGTATGTTAACAGTATACTTGGATTACTTAGCATTCTTTATATACTCTGGCATTTTTCTATGGTAGTATACTGTACACAAAGAACGCAGACACAATGTCATTGAACAACAGAAAAGCTCACATTTGGACTTACTGACACAGTTCTAGTATGGAACATATTTATAAAAAATGCATACATTCTTAGAGCTGAATTAAATTTAAACCATCATTTTATTAAAATGAAGGAAACCTTAGTCTGGTAAACCAATATATTTTTCTTAATAACTATGATAACACATGAGACATATCTAAACCAACCCCCTGACAGCCTTGTTATTCCTGACACACACACACACACACACACACACACACACACACACACACACACACACACACACACACATCAATGCAAATGGATCTGTTATATCCAAACAAACAAGCAAATGCAACTGAATATTCCAGTGCATTTTACCTTGTATACGATCTGTGCAAACACATTAGGAAACATCAGCAATATCCCTGAACACCACAACAGGCCCGCCCTGAAAGCCTTCTCCTTAATCTATGGAGTGGCACTTTGATTTAAACAATATCTCACAAAAAGTCAGCCTTGTATGAAGAAATCAATTAGTACCACTAAAGGCTTTAACAACTAGATACAGCTTCACATCACCAGCAATTTCCCATCAAATATTTGTATCCATTTGCCTCTGGCTAGTAATTAATTTACTTGCATCTGGTGACTAATTACTTATAATTCATTACACAAGAGAGCAAACCAGAAGAGATAACAGCAGTTTCTCTACAGTTTATAGGCATCTGCAAGACAGCTCCAAAAGGGAAAACTTCAAATATATTGAGTTTTTACACAGGAGGATGGAGAAAAAAAAGACCCTAGCTAGAACAGCAGAGAGGTTTTAATCCTGTGTTTAAACATAGCATCTTGAATTGCTGGAACATTAAAAGGCATTTGTAACATATGAAAAACGCTTTACATTTTTTTTTAAATGGCCGTGTCACATCGTGTTTTCCATAGGCAAGGAGGAGTGTCGCTGGAATGATTCAGGAATCAGTTATGTAAACCGACGAGTTTCCTAAACAGGGCTTAACGCCAGTGTAGAACTGAAGCAGTCGATGCATTTACAGCATCAGCCCATGAGCAGGTTTAAGACACAAAGGAGATTAGTCGTGGAGAAGCACTCCCGCTGTTTACAGAAGGTTTAACTCCCCAAGCCATTGAGCAGGGCTCCTCAGCTTCGATTCAGTTTTCTGCTTGTGGAGGAGTGAGCTCAGCTGGGCAGCCAGAGAACCCCATGGGGGCCCCCCATTAAAAGAAGATCAAGTCCCTCGTGTCAATCCCGCAACATCAAACATGCTGTAATTTGTTTGGTGGGCCCTAATCAAAGTTTTTAGCTCTAGGGTCTTGCATGGCTCATGTTGTTAGTTATTATTTATTATGTTTTTTTTTTTGCTGGCTGAACATTTATCATTCATATTAAAAAGTGCTTTTTCTTACATTCTTTGTCAGCTATAGTCACAACCGGATATACAACCAAGGACAGTCCAGAAGCAAGTTCAGAGGCTACCCCAGCAGCAAGCGCTTTCGTTGGGCAGGTTTCTTCCTCTTTACAGAAGTTCAGTTCTGTAAAGAAAATCCCCCCTCCCCTGCGCCCCCCTCTTCTTCTTTCCCTCCCGTCGCTTGCCGCTCGTCTTAATGAGCAGCTCGAAATGACAGCTTTAATCACTGCCTGTGGCCACCGAAAGAGGCCGTTAATGATAGAAAAGAACAGAGGGCCATTTGCATCAATCAGCTCTAAATCACTTTTTATGATAATGCAGCAGAGCGGAGACGAGTCTCTGATGCCTCCTGCATGATGATGTACTGTGGCACCATCTCCTTACTCAGACATCTCTTAAAGCTGCAGGCACACTTTTCTCCTGGACTCTACAGAACTCTTAGTAAAAGAACAAGAGGCTCTCCAGCACTCTGACAATACCAGATCAAGTAACCCTAAAGCTCCTGTATCTAAACACAGAGTCATGTCAGGAATAGGAATGCTAGACTGAACTACATTCTTTATCCTCACTCTGCAGTGATTTATGAGCAGTGATGGCCAGCCTTTAAAATTACTTTCCAAACCAATTTCTGCATTGACCAACAAAATCCAGAAGTACAGGAAACACTGGTTCACATTATGTTTCAAATTAAAAAATACTTGTATTATAATACAGTAAGCCTTTATGTACACAGATTTAACCACAAAAAAAATGTAAAACATACACCAAAAATTTTCCCCCACATACCTGGTTTACTCAGCTGAAAACATAACATTATTAACATGTGTAGGTTAAAATGTACAAAGTACACAGGAAACATTATATGGGACTTACACACCAGTATTTAATGGGGATAAGCACTAACTGCTTTTAAAGGAGTATTTTACCACACTGTACGTATTAGATAAGATATAGTAATTGCATTAAATACACAACCAGTAACAATCTATATTTGTCATTTGATGTCAGTCTTGCAGGGCTTCTATGTAGGTATATTATTTTTCCTGCTTTTGCAAAAATATAAATAAAACACTTAAGTTGCTTATTAATCTAATTACAGTCTGGTTTTCTGTGCCAGTTTAACGTATGTTATATTTGAGAACAAAGTTTAAGTAGCAGGTTTAAAGAACCTACAGTAATTGCAGAGAAGCTGGAAGTCAAATAAAACAACACTATATACCGATGTTCATATGAACAACTGATAAGATTTGTGTCTACTAAACCAAAATAATATATATATATATAAAAAATCCTAGCATAGATTTTTATGTTGATATAATACTGAAATACAAACTAAAATAAAACACTTAAAATGTAGTTATATAAACAACAAAAACAGTCTGCTTGAACATAACTATGTATTGAGCTGTTACAAATATATATACAAACTCTCACAAGGTTTGATATAAATGTATCCCAGGTAATTTGTATTAAATTCAGAAAAAGATTATATATTATTTTTTTATCTCATATATCAATAGAAGAAAAATAGACTCACCATACAAAAATGTATAGCTCTGACTCCAAATGTAATCCCAGTTCCTTTAACTAAAATATGTTACAAATTTAAAATCCAAGGTTTGCAAAATATCAAAGGCTGCCAAAAGTTTAATTGCTTTGAAGGGTCAAAAGTCACAGGCTAGAAAGGTTTTCAAATACCCAGAGCTTCAGTCAGGCACACAAAACATCCCAATCTGGACAACAGAAGTCTATGACAAGTGCTGATCCCAACCGATGGACGGACAACCGTGACAATGCCCCTTCGGGCGAGTCTCTCTCTCTGTCTGTCTCTCTCTCTCTCACAGATGGTTCCCTGTGAGTGGAGCGGTGCTGTGTGTTTCCAAGTAATCCCCAGCCACACAGACGGAAAAGCTTGTTACTGCACTTGCTGTTCACCACAAAAAGTCAAACTGGAGCCAGGGAAAGGTCACCCAGCATTAGACTCTGCTTTTACTCTGCAGATACGCCTAATTCCCATGATAATCTACTGTGAAACTCAACCTGTTCTTCCTAGCCATCGGCTCTGCACTCAAACCCCTAAATCCGACTGGAGCTAATTTGCAATGCCACACACATTCACACCCACACATACACACACAGGCTCAGGCAGGCTTGCTATAGACTAGACCAGAACAATCAAGCAAAGAGGCAATGATTTCAATTGAAGAGAAAGGAATCGAAAACAGGTCACCCATACAATTGAACTCCTTTAGAATTGTAGACACTTTGAAGCTATGCAATGTTAATGGTCCATTCTGAATATCTGGACTCTTTAGCTCATTGTATTTGACTAGCCGCATGATAAATGCTTCTCAAAGTGCAGCTAAATTGCTGAATTGTTTTCTTGTGCCAACGTTCCCATCAAGCAGAAAAAAAACCTCTGCCTTGATAAAAATAACATACAGGTACTGTACGGCAACTGTAAAACTTCAGGGGGGCTCTCTAGGATACCTGTATGTTGCTGATTTCAAGACATCCAATGGAACTTGACACTGAGCATGGTACCCTGGAGCACCCCAAGCAAATCCACCATTGATCAAATTATTTATTCTTGGCCCAGGTGTTGTTGATCAAAATACAGTTCTTCACACTGAATTAAAATACACTATTACATTAATTAGAGATATGAATAAGCTGATATCTCTGTATTTCTGTAGCTCGCTGATAGTGAAGATAATAGCCTTAATACTGGTTATGCTGGTAAACCTGGGTATCTTTACCTAACTTTATCTTCTGCTCTTTGCAGTGCTTTTTTCTAGTTGCTTGTGTTGGATGAGTTGTATTACGTTTTAGTTTTAGCTGCGAGAATTTACCTGTGTAGAAAGTTATTTGTGTTTACCGGTTATGTGTTGAAATAAATAGACTTCCAAGATCAAGCTAGCATTACCAATCCCTATGTGGCTGGTTGAGATCTTCAGGACATTAATCACAGTAGAGGAATTGCTTTAAGCGTTGTGCACCAACAAACTTGGCTAAACTTAAAGCACAATAGGGGTTATTTTAATTATATAAACAGTTGGAGCCCCACCCCATTAATTGCATATCCACAAAGTTTTAGAAGATCATTTTACATTCTAGGGTCAATTATCTACACACACAAACACATCTTTCGTCCGATTGGGCTGCAATAACAAACAGAGTGCAGTTTCCTTCTTGGAGAAGGTGTTAGCATTTAACAGCCAGATGTAGTCATAAGAATGTAGTCATCCAATGGCAGTCATTTTAACTCATTAAGATCACCTATCCATCTGCTAACCAACAGTGGGATAAGTTCATATTGAAAACAGTGAGGAGGAGGGTGTGTGTGTGTGTGTTACCTTGCAGGAGATGTTCCCCCTTGTTCTATCATTTTTTATTCTATGCCTATGGGGATGTACAGTTAAATCGATTAGGTACACCACTTTCCGGGAGTGGGATAGTAACAAAGCCAGTGTAAAAGGTAGGCTTGACCATCACTACGGTGCAAAAGTGAAACCAAAGCTCTGACTGATTTACAGTGGCCCTTGGGTTGATGAGTTGTGTGTGCCTCTTGACAAGTTTCTATCAGTCCCACCCAGATGAAGCTGGGTGGAATCAGGGACCTACTGAAGTTGAAGGTTCTCAGCTGGGCTATCCTGACTATGAAATTCAGATGTGCTGGGACTGTAAGTTTATAAGGGAGGATTTCACCACTGGAAGTCGTGCTCCAATTCAGCCCCTCAGGCCGCTACAGTTTGGTGGATCACCTGGAACCACAGAGGACTGATTTATGTTGCACTGCATGATTGTTTCCAACGATTTCATGTCAAGGTGGGCAGTAAATTGATGCTGTGGCCATTCTACCACAGCCGAGTCATTACTTTCTCTGCTGTAAAAGTGTAGTCATCATAACACTGGACACATACTTGCCCCAGACATTTAACTGCAAGGCGGATAACATCTTTTGGGCAGTTTTTTTTTTTTTCTCACAGCAATTCAAAGTATAATTGTAATCCACTAGGAACGCAAAGGAAATTACATACAGATATCTAAGAAAAAAAAAGCCCCACATCATTTTTTGCAACCTTTTTTCCCCCATGTAAAAGCAAACACATAAGCCTCTTGTTCTCTAAATGCCCATGTGCAGGCTAGAGAGAAGTGAACATGCTGACAGGTTGTCTTTCAGCATCCTGAAACAATACTCAGAAAATTGAGCACCTGCCTTGGCAATTGCTGTTCCTCCTTAACATGAACAACATCCACTGCCTGGCCACTTCATTAGGACCTCTCCTGCCGAACGGATTTGGCAGCGCCCTGATTTTGATATGAAAATAATAAAATCATGTGCTGTAGCATGTGATCCACGCAGACCTACAAAACTGCTGTAGATGTGGATCAAGTGCTACCAACAATGCTGATGGCTACTTACAAAGTGCACCCAATCTAATCTTCCAACATCCGTGGATCACAATCTAATTGAGTACAGCTGTGGGCAGAAGTTTTGCATGAATTTTAGGATGGAGACAATTAGAATAATATATATATATAATTTAGATCTTTTATTTATATCATGTAATCAAAGAAACAACAAAATGATACTCGTTAAGTGTACGGAAAACAACAATTCAATATGTTAACGTAACATTATTCAGCAGGTTTCATTCGACTTTATGAAGCAAAATTAGTTCATTCTATTGGGCCATGCAAAACTTTTGGCCATAGCTGTATGTTTGGGATGGACTTAATCAATGCTTTTGTCCTAATAAAGTGGTGTATATTATCAGACCACTCCTAGGCAAACTACAAAAAACAGGACTAATTCCATGACAAATTAGGAGTCATTCACCTAAGGGCAGTGATGGAGGGCTGGAACCTGGGCAGTGGATCAATGTTGTTGTTTTGTATTCATTACTGGCTACCGCAGTCACACTTACAGCCTTTAATATTACTGAATCAGGGAGCTGCAGGACAATGAAAGAAAGTGGGAGTGCTGACTGGGTGAGAAGTAGCCGCACCTCACTGTTCACAATCCAACTTTACTCTAGGAACACTGTATCACCCATCTTAAAAATGAATCACTTTAAAATGTTTCGGTACAAAACGATTAATATTAGCTCAAAGAGACAGGAAACAAGTGAGTAGGTGATGGATTGCAAACTCTAATAAGCCCCACATGACAGTGTCAGGAATCTATTATCCTTGCAAGTTGAGAATGCATGTCTGGAATAACTATTAAGGCATGATTATAGCTCTGAATCTTATCATGTGTTAGCAATATCTGGATTTCATTGTCTCGTTTTATCTACAGTGTTAATTAAAAAAAAAAAAAAAAAAAAGACAAGCCACAGATAAATAATAAAACTGTGGCCAAGACTCAAATGGGCATTTAAAAAATGTCACATACATCTATTTAATTAAAAATGGCATTATGACATGGCCTTTACTTTCTCACCTTAAAGTAATCTGAAATCACCTTGGGAAGAAAAAAAAAAATACATAAATGATATAGTGTAATTACTACAATGGCCTTGACTAGGTTTGCTAGTTTTGTAAGAGTATTTCTTCCTCAGTGCGGAGGTGGTAGTTAGCTCTCCGGAGGCAAAAGACCCTCCCACTAAAACTGGCTTGGGAAATATTCTGTTGTTTCCATGGCTTTTCTTCTTGGTTTTAGGCAAACAAGTCAAAACCAGCTTTTCAGTGGAAACGTGCAGAATGCTGATGTCACGCTAAAAATCAGTTTTCTAACCTGGCATAATTAAACTCTTGAACTGATATCGTTAAAAGCACACTTTGGAAAGTCAGGGTTCAGGAGTTTTTTATAGCAGGTGTATTTAAAAAAAACAAAAAAAAACAAATGTGTAATTAGTTCAAATGCGATTATGTATAAACTGATTTCCGAAAACATACTGTTGAGTTCACGTGACTGTACTAAACTATGTCCAGAAAGCTCAGAAGAAGAAAAAAAAAACTCAGATTAATTTATGACCCTTGAGAGCAGAATTCAACTATATTTCTATCTACTTTTTCTGTTTAAAAAAAACCAAAACACTTTTTTCATTGTAGCATGTGACAGCTCATTTAGTGACAAACCCTACCCTAACTCTTTAAGAGCCCACCAAGCACAAATTTGCAAGCGGCTATCAATTACGATGCTTATTAGATATAAGACCCAACATAATGTCAGAAGGCAAATACAGAATTATGTTTCACTTCTAGTGCTTAACTAGCAGCATTAGGTTAGTTTGTTAAAAAAAAAGTCTAGACACATTTTTCTTAAGCACCAGGGAATCATTCCTGACTCCAGTTTAACAACAAAATAATTCAGACTTTATACTGAATATGTGTTTTTACTGTTGCAAGTCTGATAAAAGCCCTAGGGTTCTCATTCAGAAGAATGGCTTGCTGTATACAGTGCATATGATTTACTTTTGCAAACAGTGTGCTGAATTCATAAATAGTTCTACTGTGTAAACCTGTCTGCAAGGCGTAAAAAAAAAGTCTATTAAAAATTTAATCTGTCTGTGTTCTATATTAAAAGAAAATCTCCATGTGATCAACATAAAACATTATGTCCTCCACCCCAAGGCCTATGCAACTAGTCTTACAATCAGTTTCAATTGTGACTATGATAGAAATGAATTTTCCCATTCCAATGGGTACCATTCTTACCATCAGTGTTAAAGCCTAAATATATCACTCACAAGTTATGTGGTAATTATACTGTATATAATGCATTATGCAGAACTAACCTACCACTGGCATTTCTTATAGTGGCACTGGGTGATTTTTTTTTTACATGCTGAAGTAAATCCTTGGGAACTCCAGCAACCCTGGTAAACAATCATGCAGTCTCCTACAAGTCACATGATTAAAACAACCAGGGAAACCGTGCAAGCAAAGCGTTTCTCATATGAAGCTAGGATCATTGAGAATTTGATACAAGAGTACTGAATAGTGCTGTGCTCAGGGTAAGATTTACATAGTAACCCAGCAACATCAGTGTTCCCAGGCTGAGCCCTTGCAGGGTTTAAGTTGCATATATTTTACTTTCACACTGAACCAGCTTCACATTATGCAGACTGGTGAATGCAATCTGTAAGCCCTGAGCTCTGTCATGGAAAGGTCCTTTAAAAGACTGTATAATGCAGATACCTAACAAGTGCCAAAAAGGGGTTATCAGCGAGTCTTTTAAATTCTATGTTTAGACGGGAGATACACAATCTTGGCGAGTACATTACAGGGAGTTATTTGTGAAGCTGCAATGATACGCTTCTAATGGGTGCGAGGATGTCCTGCATGAGAAATGAGACTGACAGGCCTGTGGTTAACTGTCAGCTTCATCACAAACTTAATAGCTTTGCCAGGCGTCCCCTAAGCAAGCGGAGGAAGGCATGATATTTCGGTATGACAGCATCCAAAAAGAATGCATGTGAAAGCCATTACGGGATTGAAAGTGTCAGGTGCCAGAAGAAGAGCACTGATCAGACAGACAAGCATCATGCTGATGCTTTAAGGTTATTTGAGGCCTGTCATTTCCATTAGCGGGCTAACCACAAGTGGAATTCTTTAGTTAGTTTGTTTTGCTTAGCGAAGGAGTGCAAGTGTGGAGGAGGAGGAGGGGGGGGGGGGCGGGGAGGGATTTGCAGGTCCTGGCTGGGCCTTTCCAGATCCACTCCTCATTAACAAGTCATGATGGCTGGCAAATGGAGAGAGTGAAGCACTGCGGCTCTCCTATCCCGTGTGCCTGCTCATTAGCGGCTGGCAGTGAAGAGTTGAGATGAGTGGACATTGGCACAGCCCAGCGTTTCCTTTTCTGAGAATAAAAAAAAACCTCAGTAGATTTAATTAAAACTGGCGAACAGATGGGGAAGGTGGAAAACAAAGCCCGACTGGAGACGACGGCTCATCTGTCTCAGCCTCCGTGTGTTTTTAATGAAGTCTTGGCAATTTGCTTTTCCCAATCTGATGCATCCGCTCTGGCTGTGTGGCTAAGAAAAAATCAGCCTTACCTTGTTGACTTTCTCAAAGAAGAAACCACAGTTTTCATAAGACAATTACCAGTTCTCATTAACTGGCTTGGGCATGCTTGTTAGGGTGGAGAGAAGCTAATCCTTTATTAAAAGGTAATCCCTGTATAACATAAGGGAGAGTAATTTGTTTAAAATAGCATTTTGTGGTACAGAGGATAGAAAATAGATCATAAACTTAGAGCCACGCTTTCTATTCTATTAACCTGTATATGCCTGTAAAACCATAATGTTAAACTTTTTCATTATTTAAAGAAATGTGCACATATAGTTTTTAACAGTGGTGGACTCTGGAAGATCACATTTAGTATATTCATATATCTCATTCACGCCAACACGCCTATATGGTCGGGACAGTCCCGATTTCCTAGCAAACGTCCCGCGTCTTGGTATTTACGGAAGAAAGTCCCGATATTTACCCATAGAAAAAAGATAATTTATTCTGTACAGCAGAGTTAGTGAAAACCACACGCTGTGCTCTGTGTGTGGCTGACACATCTGCTGATCACTAACTTATACAAAGGTAAGAACGCTTCATTATGTCTATTTTTACTGTCATGATGGTCATGTCATGTTGAGTTGGGGGGGGGGGGGGGGGGATACGTCTATTATATGATAATGAGTTTTTTTTTGCATATGACTCCTCCCATGTGTATGATGCTTATGACCCCCTTCCACCCCCAATCTAATAAAGAGTATCAAATCTCCTATGCTGTATTCGGGGGGGGGGGGGGTGGGGGGGGGGGTACGGGGACTAAATTATATTTCTGCTGGGTCACAAGGCTAATTATCCTTGTAGTGTATAGTAATTAGCATGGTACAGTTTAGCATATACGATGTTTAGTATGTTCTGTTATTTTGTATTCAATTGTGTTTCAAGGACCTAGATGGGATCCTTTTATTAAGTAGCTCTGCGCAATGTCTGTAATATTTAAAAGATTTAAAAAGACAAAACAGTAAACTATAATCTTTACATTTGAAGACAAAACGCAGACTTCAAACGAGTTTCCTCAGAAACAAAGTAAAAGGGCTTTTTGCTTAGCTCAGTTCCCTACTACATTAATCTCATTATCCTTTGAACCTTTTAACTGGCAACGCCAAATGCAATTTGTATTCTGCAGCAAGGCAAATGCTCTAAACTGATTATCCCAATATGAACCGTGGCAATCCTTGATATTGTTGGGTCTGAAAGGCCATCGAACCCTTGAATAGTGTTCCCATATGCCTTCATGACACAATGTTGAGTCTGCTTTGCAAGGGATAAATTAAGCGTGTGAAAGTCTTAGCAAAGCCCTCATTTTCCAGTTAATCAAATCTCCCCTAATCAAATTAGCGCACATAATTCCTCTGGATGCGTGGCACAAAAAGTGCATTATCCCCTTCTTTGGAGCTGAAAGGGAAAAATCAGCATGATGCCTTTCTCCTCTGCTTGAGTGGTCCTGAATAGGGTTGCTCTTCCGAGAGGCCTAACTGAGAAAGGCAGAGTCGAGGTAAACTTTGGCAGCATTTAAGTTCCCAGCTCATTAAAAGCGCTGCCTCTGTGGTCACCCCCCTGGGACCACTGAAGCATTCGGTAATGAGATACTTGTTTAATTTTCTTTCAAAACCTGGACATCTGTGACAAACCTCCCCTTACCAACCCCACACAAAGCAGATCTATCAATAGGCCTTAGGCCTCTATCTGGTTTGATGGAGTGTTTTCCATTGAATAAACCAGATAATACATTTTGAAGAGAAGAGAACAATTGCCATTAACTCCGATCTCTCCGAAGAGTCAAAGCCCATCATGAAAATTCAATAGCGGTCGAGCTAAATGGATAAATGTTCACAGTCAACCTTTTTTAATTGATTTCCCTTCATGAAATGATCTACTCTCTAGTGCGAGCCTTCCCAAAGCCCCTCTTTAACCTTTCCTTTCATTCCAAATACATTTAGAAGCGCTGAACAAAAAGGAATAGCTAAAATATTAATCTCCCTCGGGAGCAAAGGGCTGCTACCGACCAGATTTTAGATCAATTCCCAACAGCGTTAGCAACCTCCTGAAGAATGAAACACACTTTAAGCTTTACCCAGAGTCTTGCAGATTCTGACCTTTATTGGAAAGCAGCCACCGCATCCAGAATCTGGCAGGCACCAGAAATCGTCTCCTACATAATAGAAATTCAATGCAGATATTGTTATGTCTCTTTTACTCAGTCACTTTTACTTACGGGATAATGTGGTTCAAGACTTTCATTATGAAAGCTGTCTCTACAATATTTTCACTTTAATGCCGTCTAATGTCTAGGAATATGTTATGAATAGCAATATATATATATATATATTTTTTCCCCCTTTCCCTCATCTTGTTGCCTTCCCACCTGTGAAAATGCTTGAGTGAAACATTCTTTGGAAGAAAGTAGTGAAAGATGGTCGACCGATTTGCTCAATGTAAACATGCGATAATTGTGCTCCCCAAGTCATGGGTCAAACGCCACCGGTCGTCTATCAGCTGCTGTGTAGTGCTTAGCCTATACAGGCCTTTGAGGAAAGCCAAGTGCAATATATTCAAAGGTCATAATTGAACAGTATGTTGTTATAGGCATGCCACTATACAGCACCATATGACTTGCTTATTGTAGGTTACTGCAATAAGTTTAATTTGAAACCACAATACCCTATATAGTTATATAGCCATAGCTATAATATCATTACAATAGACCAATACCAGTTCAGATTGTATAACATTTACAGCTGGTAAAACATATTGCTATACATATTGTTAGCAGGACAGAAGTTACTTCAAGGTTCATGGGCCCCATTTGTCTTTGAAATCTTTACAGAATACAACTACATCCTGCTGTTCTTAAACGATCTCCCATGGGGCTTTCTCCTCTTTCTTTTCCTAATGTAAACCACTTGTTGGAAATACTAACGGTATGAGACACATAGCATGCAAACACCAACCTACAGATGTTTCGACCATTATTTATTCAAATGAAAAGCTAGCTACTCTATGTTGTCTCTTTCAGATCTCACTTAGAATTAAACACAGTATTTAACAGACACAAAAAAAGCAACATTGTCACAAAGTAATTTGAGATATTCTGAAGATATTTCTTTATTGAAGTGGCTTTAATTCTTATACCCATTCCAAGTTGCATCACAACTGGACGAGCAATTCTCAAGATATTGCTAAAAGTGTTACAGATACATATCATTATGCATGCGCTGCTGTCATGCCCATAGGGATAGATCACATTGTTGCAGATTTACTTTTATTAACATTTCGGCGGGTATGTAATATTATGCAAATCATGCAACTGACTTTTTTCATATGGACGTGCCATTAATCTGCCTTTCAGTCTGCCTGATAACAACTAAAGCATGTCCTGTTCACTACATTTATTTGAACCCAACTCAATTGTTTCTTATTTAAACTGGGGCTCAACAATTTCTCCTAATGCATACATATTTTATTTAGTTGCTGACCTCATAGTTTATTTTGTGACCACTGTTTAAAAAAAAAAAAAAAAAAAAAAC
Organism: Acipenser ruthenus; assembly: GCF_902713425.1. Classification (NCBI taxonomy): domain Eukaryota; kingdom Metazoa; phylum Chordata; class Actinopteri; order Acipenseriformes; family Acipenseridae; genus Acipenser; species Acipenser ruthenus. Next base: position 4,472,786 of record NC_081214.1, read on the forward strand.
CTAAAAAAAAAAACCTAAATCAACTCCCTTCACACTGTGCATTCTGTAATCTATCCTGTGGACATATATCTGACCTCCATTTGTAACCCAACTAAATAGACATTTATTGTAACCTCTATTTTCCACCCACCACCTTTCTAGGGAAGAACGGAAGCTATCCCTGTATCTGAGATGATCAATTTAGAAAATAATCATGATGCATTTAAGTTGATTTGGCCTTGTATCTCAACAGCTGACCCCGGCTAATATATTAAGTAGATATCTTGCCAGCAAAGCAGTGGACTGTAAACCAGAGTGTCAAGCTCTGGTAAATGATCTGTAACACAAATAAAAGAATGGGTTTTAGCAGCCAGTATGTGTAGCCCACTATCTCTATCTGACAGCTGTCAACCCTCCCTGTGGAGTCCAAGGCTCAGTCCTCCTTTTAAACAAGGCGTGGATGATCAGGTTACTGGGACACTGTGTCAAAACAGACAGCATTTATCTGGGTATTCAATGATGAATATTTAAAACTTGGAACTCTCTCCACATTCCTAGAGGTTCCACAGTGTTCTGAAATGTAAATACAATGCAGCACTTGAGGCTAATGGAATGCTTTAATTAATTATCAACGGTTGCAAAGTGTTCCGGTTCCTACCGTAGGTTTAAAATCATGTTAGCCAGTAGTAGTGTTGGTATTGGTCTCTTAATACCTCTTAGATATTCTCAGGCTGATAGCCATAGCTTCATAGCACGACAACTATATTCCAATGGAATCCCCTTAAATACAGCAATCCTAAGTAGAAAACGAGACCAGATGAAATTGCGAGTTAGAAATGTAATTAACATGCCATTAACTGTGAATACCACACCACATTATTTCCTCATTAAAATCACTTTTTGCATTCAAATATGTTTTCAATTAAAAGCTTACTGAACGTGTGAACTTGGGATTGTTGGTAATGTGTGAATTCTTGTGTGAAAGCCACAAACCATCCCTTTATTGTTCGTCTGTATCCACCCCTGGGTTAAATACTGTGAACACAACAATCAAACCCTATATTTACATTGCCAGTCTTTATCCTCCATGGTATTCCCAACTACTAAACAGCTAAAGTAAGAACCGCCTGTAGTAAAACTAAAACTTACATTCGAGTGAGAAAAGGCAAATGTCTCAAGATCAGTTAATGCGGTAAAACATTTTTTTTTATTTTTTTAAATGTATGCTTTGTGAAGATTTATCAAAAAGTAGCCTTTAGCAAAAGCTGTTCAGCTCCTGTCCCGATGCCTAGTGCAGAACCAAAATCACGCTTCACAGCAACATTTTGCTACTGGCAACACCTGAAACCCGCTGCGAGTCATCTGTAAAAGCTGCAGTGGCCTTGAAGCTGGAGCACAATATTCTCATGCTTACACATCTAGAAGGATTTGGGTTAAGTCTTAGTTGATTTCAATGCTTTCCACCTATTGACATTTACAAAACAGCTTAAATCATGCATGGGGCCTCGGGCACACGCAGCCAACATAACACAGCACTCCGGACCCAAGGAATCCAAACTTACCGTTTCTCTTTATTTGAACAGACAGTGAAAGACAGCTCTTGCAAACACCTTTAAAAAGTACTGCTGTAGAAAATGCTGACAGACAGATGAGACAAATGAGAGATCCACTGCCAAAAGCAGAGGCTGCTAAGTCTACACGATAGTCTTAAAGATAAAGTAGGCCTTTAATAGAATGTTTAGGAAATTGCACTATTATAACAAGTTCTAAATCTTAGGCTGCAACCTTGCATGTGTACAGAACCTGTATACCTGACTCTGAATGTATTTTCTGCAGCTACAGACAGGGGTTCAAGAATGTATATCATGGTGTGACTGGCATTGAGTAAGGATCAGTCCAAGATATATGATCCCTCGTGTCAGATTCCTCAGGTTTTAAGCACTTTATTCCAACATCCAACATTTCACCCTCAAGGCAGAGAAAACCGAGCAAGCTTAGGTGTGGGATCAGTAACTAATGTTTAAATAATGGGTTTAACCTGGCACCTGGCAGGAGTGCGGAATTTCCAGATGAGCTTCTTGGATGCATGCCATATGCCTAAAGTCAAGGGTGAGGACTAATATATAAAATACAGTATGCCTTCTGTACACAATTGCCAAAACTCTTCTGTTTGTTCCCAGTTCAACAGTCTAAGGAAGACTTGTTGAATAAATAGATTATTGTAAATGTAAAAATATAAAGCGCACTCGCAGTATAACACGCACGACTGTGCTGCATTGTGACAGCCACTGTACAGACAGCTCCACTTGTATGACTTGCACCCCCCCTGCATACGACCCTATCAGAGACACCACGGTATTCTGTACCTAAGTGTGATACACAATACTGTGCACCTTTACAAATAGCTAAAGTAACTTTGTGAAAATGTCTTTCTCAATGTCATTAACATTCAAATGAGTTTTGGTTCACGATCTTAAATAACTGGGTGCTCTCCACCTTGAGTGATAAAGTGTGAAGGATCCCTTAATGGTCCCATTAAGATGAATGTGCTTGTGATACTTTTCATGTATTAAACGTTAACCTTACATAAGTGTAAATGGCACTAATAACAGCAGGCCACGTAGAAAAGGAATAAAGCACACATGGAAAAGGGTCAAGCGTCTTGTATATACCATGCAGAGGTTCTCTTAAAAGGGTGTGCGTAATATTTAATAGTCTGATGTTTTTAAACTATTAAAGCTAAAGCCTGAAGGCAGTCTGGATTAGTATTAATGATCTCATAAAACAGGAACCACTACAGTATGTCCTGGGAACTAGTATAAAACAGCCACAAGAAAGGCTGAATCCCAATTAAACTCATTGCAGTTCAACATCTTAAGGCTGCAGGTCCTCTTGGAAACATTAATCCCAGGAAAGCAGTTCTGCAAATTGATTCAGGTAGCCATTCTTTCAAACAGTAGCTCATTTATTTAATAAGAACTTGGCAGACTTGGTCTCGATTACCTTTTTTTTTTTTTTTTGCAGTTCAAAAGAACTTTGTTTGAATGTCTTCCGCCTCCTTTTCTTCCCTATGAAATTGATTCTGTAAACCTGTTTCCCTCTTCAGTAGCCCAGCCAGAGTTGGTCATTGCATCCCATCAGTGGGGTCTGCGTTCTAGCCATTGCCAAAATCTGCTTTCAATTAGCCAATTCAATTCATTGTTTCCAAAGCTCGAAATGTGCTACTGCTCCAGGAAAGCAAGGGTGGGTTGCGATTTACCGCAAATTACCACCCTGTTTTCCTTTTGAGAAGTTTGTCAGAAATCGAGGATTCTTTGATTTTTGTTGAAATCAGGAAGGGTATTACAGTTTGGTATACTGTAAATACATCTGGGAAGCCAATTGGTGGTTAAGTAATGACAAGAAAGGGAATTTCACAAGTGTAGTGTTGTCATTTTTGTATAATGCTGTACCGTAACTTTCAAAATATAACATGCACCCCACACATTGGGCACATGACTGCAGATTTAGTTTAGAATGCCTTGTATAACATGCACCCCTTTTAAAATGCTAAAATCAGAAGAGTACAGCAAAGAAAAATACTTAGTAGGATCAATCATACTTTAAACTATGTGTATATATACAGTATACTATAATATCAATGTATCAATTAAGCATAAAATGTACGCTTGTTATAAAGTCAGACAATCCCTATATAGAATATTTAGTCTTAGCTTTCAAAAATAACATTTTTATTTAACATCATGTAATCGAAGAGACTGCAAAATGATATCTCAAAAGTCTACCGGAAGCCATAATAGTGGTACAGTATTTTGAAATGTTACATTTTTCCATTTTGGTCTGTTTTTCGTTAAGTATATGGAAAACTACAAAGCAGTATGTAGTTTAATATGTCAACGTAACATTATTCGGCAGGTTTCAGCAAACTTTTGGCCATAGCTGTAGTTTAGATCAATCAAATTGACCCCAAAGACTTTAGTGGCTAAGAAATCCCAATTGGATGATCTGTTCTATACAGCTAGCAATGGATTTCATTTAATTTAAAGGCAATGGGAGTCTCCAGTACTAGTACTGCAGCATTGATCCGCTACGTTACTAATTAGACGACACATCTAGAGGCAGCTGAAATAGTTTTAATGAAATGCATGAATAAATAAAATTAAGGAGTTGTTTTTTTCCCTGTTGTTCACAGTTGCTTCCGACAGTAACATTGTCCTCTAACCCAAGAGATTGTACCATTCAGTCAGCTTAATCCTGGACAGCTCCGACAACTTCTGTGACATGACTGCCTGGGGGACTGTTAAGACATATCTGTGAGTGAATGTAGTAGCTGCCATCTGTACTAACTGCATTATTTAGCTGCATCGGTACTGATTAACATTTGCTGTAACCTATGGTAATGGGCTCTGGGGGCCTTCCAGGTCTGCTGTGTAGTGGCAGCCGGTGTCTCCTGTTCCAGCTTTGAAACAAGCCGCTTTAATTTTTAATGGAGCACATGTTCGATTGACTATACAAACACACTAATCTGCAAAGCATGTGCTCAATAACATGGCCAGCTATGCAGCCAGAATAACAAGCCTGCTACTCTACCGAAAAGGAAATGTGCAACAGTGTGCAGTATTGGATCTTTTTGTCGTAAAAGCAGCAAGGATTTTTCCATTTTTTGTAGGGAATAAGCAAAAAAAAAAAAAAAAAAACACCAACATGTAGAATTTAAAAGGTGCTTTCAGGTTTGTTCATGATTGCATAATACATCACACCATTTATAGAAAAGGCTTTTCAAAATAGTCAGGATGGAAAACAAAATGTGTACAATGATAAGCAAACAGGGGTCTATTTTAAACTCGCAAACAAGCTCAGTGTTTTTGTTGCAATTAGTGCTGTTTAAGGGTCAAGAAATCTCCCCAAGGGGGCAAACATCAGTGGTATTAATAGAGTGAAAGATCAAAGTTATTTTGATGTGCTGTTCTTTCAATCAGGGATACTAATGTTGCACTTCCATTTTAAAAGATGAACCCAGTTCATGAAGTACATGTATAATAAACAAACCAGCATAACCCTGCTGCAGTGATGGTAATGATGCTTATAAACAAAAACACTTTAAAATGTTGAAAGATAGAATCTCTTGTAATGGGAAACATTTCAAGTTTACCATTTACTGAATGGACCAGATGGCATCTTAAACCCTACAGTACAGCATCTGCCCGAACAAAATATTCAATATCAACAAATTTCAGGCTCGTTACTCAGTCTCATTTTCTTTTAATGGCACAAAAATCAAAACGCCAGTCATTATTGGTGAAATAGCTACTGCAAAGTGCTTATGATTTCCATACAACAGCTTGTAGCTGAATGGAGCAGTTCTCTGGGGCAAGAAATCCTAACTGCTTCCTTCCTTGACACTTACATGACACGATGCAGTGTAAGAGAAAAGGGTTATTTTGTTTCAGGCCCTGTCAACGTTCAACTGAATAAATAAAACAAATGATCTAAGACCGCTCATAGCTTTAGATTAGGTTTAAGGATGCTCCAAGAACATTTGTGGAGCACTGTGGTTGTTTCACTAATGAGAATGGCCAGAGACAATCCATTATTTGTCATGGAATAACTATAGTACTCCATGAACATTCACTGTGTATCGCTATACACAGTACTCAACCGTTCAGTGTTGCACACAGTAGTTACAGATTATACAATGAATGTCTGTATATGGAAAATGACAAAACAGTAACATTCGCTTTACTCCAATACTTTGCTACCTTTCAACTCTTTTCTCTCCTCCCCTCCTCTACTAGATTCAGTTTAGGCTTTTCTGATGTTTTTGGTTGAAAACTCATCCTAATGTCCCCAGTCTCTGTGTACTTCCAGCAGATGAACTTGGATCAGGAAAATCAAATCTTTGAACCTTCTCCTGTAAACCATATTGTGGGAAACCATATTGTTTTAACAGTTTTCAGAACTCAAAAGATTTCTAGGAGGTTTCTAATCATTTTGAGTAAGAAATAACATCTGAACATTCTTGGCAGTGGCAGATCTGAGTGGAAGAAAAGATGATGATTATTTCTGGGGCTTATCAACCTTTATAAGGATATAGATTAGAGTACGAATTCTAAAATGCTTCAGGTATGCATCTGTACATATGTTTTATTTTTTCAAAAGCAAATACATTATTTACACACCGGGTATCTCTTAAAGACATTGCTGCATTAATCTACCATACAAAAAATACATAAAGAAAATAAAAGGAGGCCTTCTCAAATGTGCTGTGACACTGAGCGCAGTCCATGCCTATTTTGAAACGGAGTAGGCAGATCTAGCTGCATCTATGTCTTTGATTAGCTTCATTAATATACATGCCTCGTTTTGTAACACAGGGAGTGACATATGGCATGATGTACTAACAGGAAAGAAGTATTTTGCATCTTATTTTATAATACAAACAAGCAAACAGGTCCTCGCAGATGGCTGTTTGTGCTGGTGGGAAGCAGTGCAAGGATAGCACATAAAGGAGTAGTTTCTGGTTATGAAGAGGCATTTAGACAGAACAAAAGCACTGCACGTTTCTGACAACAGACCCTATTTTGTTTGTGTAGGGGTCTCCTTAAAAGCGACTCCTTGACTTCAAATAGCACAGCTCCTAAAAGGAACTGCCTGTATTTATGATCGCCTGTTGTCTTGGGTTTTTGTTATTTATTGTAAAACCTGTTCATTTGAAACACACAACACATGCTATAGCTTGCTCTACAGAAATATATAAACCATTCATATGTTCTACCAAAATCCCTTCTGCAAGAAATGATTCATTTACTGTGAGATTACAAACAAACAACATTTATTTTTAAGCACATTTCTATTACCCCCTTTTTGCAAAACCAAAGTTTTTCTGTTTATATCTATATATATATATATATATATATATATACACACACACACACACACACACACACACACACACACACATACACAGGCAGTGATTTTTATAAATTCTCGCGAATTTAAAATGTGAACTAATGTTAAATTTCAATGCTTCAACACATTCCTGTTTATATCTCAGCAAATATATCAGTTCAGCCTCTTGTGTTAAAATGAGTTCACTTATTAGGGCTAAGCCTATGGAGGATTGAGAGTGCATTTATCTGAAAACGTTGTTATTCTGCGGATGTTCGGTATTAAAACAAATCTTTTTTTAATTACCGTGAGCAGTGTTAACCTATATACAGCCTTTTATATGCATCATATAATGAATGGCTGGACAGGAGAAATAGATCAAAGCACGTGTGTTTGTGTGTCAAACAGCCAAGATGTTCACGCAATTTAACCACACCATAAAAACCCATTCTTCACAAGTAAACACACACACGCACACAATTGCAACATAAGGGTTCTATCTGTACTGTACTACAACCGATTAAGAATGCTAACTGCCATGGTTGTTTTACAACTAGAAGGTCCCGAGGGAGTGCGTTTGAACAGATGGTGATTAGTCTGAGGTGGCCAGAACAATCACTCCGATGTTGTAGAACACCCACACTCTATTACACTGCGCCAACCCCAAAGAGTATCTTTCATTTTCCATGGGGATTACTGCAGAGTTCAAGCGTCTTTAAAACAGGCGTACTGCTTACCTTTGCTGCGTTCTGTACACTATATATAGTTAAAAACACAATTGCACCCATTTCATTTTTATGCCGCACCACTAATCTGTGGCTGTACGCCACTACATCAGTATGAAATCAAGAGGTGAGCATCACTATGATGCTCAGAGGGGGAGCTGCAGGTTGTTCCCCTGACAGTTCAAGTGTTGAGCTGTAACATTACACCAGGAGCAATTCCCCAGTTGATTAAATGACCCAGGACACTTGCATAAAAATGTAAAAACAACTCTTACTGCGTTTAAAAATAATTTTGGAATAAGGGGTATTACGTAAAGGAGAGAGAGTCACAGAGGTGTTTGCATTAAATATGCATTGAATAACATTTCTCACATCCACAAGGAATTAAAGATAAATGTTCACCAACTAGGTGCTAATGACATAAAACATTCAAATAAACATTATATATGCTCGATCATCGATGCAGCTTGATATGCAGAGCTCCATCACATATATACTGCTCCTGGTTAAATCAGGGCTTCCACTGTACAGTTCCGTTACATTCAATCATCTGAAAGAGCTGTGAAAATGCTGATAAAAAATTCATACAGTAACACGCAGTAATGAATCAGAAGAATTCTGCAATGCGAGACCTACCCGGAGAGCAGGGCAAGAATGAAGGTGAGCGATCGTTTGGGCCTCGCAGGCATGAAATACCCTTTTGAAGATGAATAATTCTGTTTAGGACCAATAAGTTGAACTAATTTATAATTCTGTTTTAAGGTCTGCTGCTAATATATTTCAAAACCCTTCAAAAAGACAGGCCTTCTAACTGTTTTCCCAGAGCCTTTTTAGGCATATTTAAAAGTACCAATTTATAGTAGATTTCTTTCTTTTTGCAGATAGAAACAGACAGAGTAGAAAATGACCAAGCAATACATACAGCTAGAATAGGACTGTACCAAAAATGACACCTTAAAATTATGAATAAAAACATAGAAATACTAAAATAAACAATACATTAAATGACATATGTTTCACCTAGATGTATTTTTCAATGAGCATCCAAAGCTATTCAATGCTATCTTGCATTATTCTTAAAAGTTCGTCACAACACAATGACACTGGCACAAACACTTTGGGGGTAATGTAAGGATACGTGCAAAGTGATTTGCGGATGCAACACTCTATAATGTTGCCGTAAACCGTGTTTAGCAGTAAAGAATGGTGTTCACCTGGCGTTCTGCACCCGCTATCAAATTTGCACTTTGCTATCATTAATCCATTCAAATTATATTGAAATGCATTCAAATGAAGAAAAGAGCATGGAACTGGGTGGGATCTGGATACAAAGCGGGTGCAAACATTATAATGTGATGTAAGGATTTTGCCTTGCACTCAGGCAATTGCTGACCCTCCAAAAACTTTACACCTCTTCTTACAAGGTGCAAACCAATGTAGAAGCGAGTAACTAAGAGCTGTATAAAAGCACACACCTGCAGAGACCTGTCATTGGCTTTAGGATGGCTGCTGAAGACCACGCATATGTTTGGGATGCCGGAGGATGCAGTGCTAAAGCGTTATCGTCTCACTCCGCAGGTCATCCTAGACCTTATAGCTGAACTGAGCGATGAGCTAGACCCCCGCATCAATCTACGGACCACTATCTCTGCACATGTGAAAGTGCTGTGTTCTCTGCACTACTTAGCCTCGGGTTCTTTTCAGATCATAGTTGGAATGCTGGAGGGATAGCTCAATGCACCTTTTCCATTTCTGGATGTCATGCTGAAAAAGGTATGCCAATACATATCATTTCCTAAGGATACTAACATAACTGATGTTGGCTAAGGCTTTTCCAAACAACTCCTTTTCATGCTGAGTGACCTCAGCCATAAGGACTCTCAGCTCCTTCTCAAAAAACCTTTCTTTTTTTATCGTGCACCAAGAGGATTTTGCTGCCCTTTGTGTTGTATTTTCATGCTCCACAAACGTCATACAGCGACTACTGCTCTCTGTGCTCTGCAAGTATGGCCACTAAATAGACAGAGGCTCTCATTGAGACCCTCATTATCATAATTGCGGATCATTATTCATACGTGTTGAGTAATTTGCATTGCTCTTAAGCTTACACAGGGGGCAGTGCAAAATAATTGCCTGACCGCAATGCAATCTGAATTTTGCATCCGCAATTATTTGCACTGCGCCTATACTTACATCACTCCCTTTGAGTGGCATGCTTTTAAAGAAATCGTGTAGCTCTGTGCAGTGTGTAAAATGATTTACCAGAAGCAAATTAAACTGGTTGCCAGGTTCCTAAATGAAGTGTAACAGGTAGTGTGTCAATAAGGCAAATATGAATATTTATGCTAGTCTTTCAGAAATGGGAATGTTCATGGGGAATTACATATTACACAGTAATGCGTAAATATCACTGAAATTGTGAAATCTGTGACAACCGTGAATGCTTTCTTATGCTTTACCAATTTTTCTTTTTTGTATGGTAAAACTTATATTAGGGATATCAGTCAAAATAATAATAATAATAATAATAATAATTATAATAATTATTATCATTACAATAATAAGAATAATACTACTACTACTACTACTACTACTACTACTACTACTAATAATAATAATAATAATTATTATTATTATTATTATTATTATTATTATTATTATTATTATTATTAATAATAATAATAATGTGCTTGTCTTATTACAAGTTAATTTTGTCATAGTTAGAATTTACTGCTTTATATACAATGCGTTATGCCAAATAATAAAGACATAATTCAATATTTGTCCACCTGTTAATCATTGAACATACATTTACAAACATGCTTAACCAGTCTTCATCAATCAACACCCAACACTTAAACTTGAGCACACCTCTTTAATATTCAGCAGAGCCAACAAAAGCTAAATTATAAATTGCTTTAAATGCGGCTTTTGAATTTTTCACCGTATCTCGCAGATTCCTGTGGTATCAAGCTGTCTGAGCAGATTTATCAATTTACACCCAGCTTTGCTGAATAACTGCCTTGAACAATCACAACCAGAGTATGTGGGTGGCAAGCTTGTTATATTTATTAAATCGTAGATTATTCATAAAGTTCCTATTCCATTTTTGTTTCATTTAGCTAAAGCCCAGTTTTAAGACCGCACTTCAATATTATAGAGTAAGTAGCTACCATCGAGCGATCTGCCACTTTAGAAATAAGTTTCCTTTAGTTTTGCTGGCAATACACTGCTGTGCACTAAATCTTGCTTACTAATATAAAAGACACTTTGACCGATCTTGCTTACATTACATAGACAAGATCAATAAGCTACTAACAACCAAACGAGCAAGATATGCCGAATGGCCTCCTCTCGTTTGTAAACTTTCTTATGTTCTTATATGTCGATATAACTGAAGAGCAGTTCCTGAACTTATATTCAAAGCACATTAACACAGATTTATATATTTTAAAAAAGCATTTAATAACATACATCCCCAGCCACAGCTGTCAATTCAAAATTTGAGCTAGTAATCTGATGAAAAGATGATGACCACGATATTAACAGTATGTACAGTATATAATAAGCATTAGCAATGAAATGTTTCATCACAATTTGATATGCAGTTCTTCAGGGATATACAAAAACAGCATGTAGACTAAAGCAGCTAAGTGTGATAACATTCAGTAGCCAATGCACTCGTTCAGGTTGGCTCCTATCAAATTGTATTTCGCATACAGGTATGAAAGGAGATTATTGGTAAGCAAGACTGCAGCAGAAACTCGTAATGCACAGATCGACCATACCGTCTGTTGTGTGTTACTAACCATGGAGACATTTAAGTTTTTATATGAGATATGCATGTATCAATGAAGGAATTAACAGTATGAGTAATACTTACAGATAACGTAAGTGATAAGAGAGGTCAATACAATGGCCTCAGTACCAGAAGAATTGGATACTACAATATAGAGAATGGATTATAAAACGAATGTGGAAAAAATGTTGGTTTACAGTATACAATAGCTTATTGCATATCACTGTGGCATTGTCTTCCCATTTCTATACTGCTTTTTCAATATCTAATAACACAATAATGAAAAATGCAATGCAACTATGACAAGACACAGAGATAACAGTATAATGTATTGTATTGTATTGTATTGTATTGTATTGTATTGTACTGTATTGTATTACCACTTAACTCATCTGGACAGTTACTGATTAATGAGCTCATTTGTTGCTGGTATCAACTGTTATCCCAATGTGCTAATGCAATTACAATATATCATTTGTTAATAGCAAGATGCTTGTGCTGATTAAAACATTTCCCCTTGACTACAAAACGGTAAACTGCTTTTATGAAAACTACAGTTGATGCAACACTGACCGCATCACAAATTGCCACGGTCACGAAAGAGAAAATTGAAAAAAAGACAAATAAAACCCCTGTTCGGAGTTGGTAAATAAGAAACATCTCTCTTTTTAAAGAAAACGACTAGTCAAGCGCCCCATCGGCTCAAACCTACATCATTAAAGCTGCCAGCTAACAAACGTCAACATGGGCCAGTATTAATGAAGCAGATGTATTAATTTCCCATTTATGAGAAGCTAAGCAATTTACTGTATCTCTCTCTCTTTCTCTCTGACAGCCCTATTAATGATCTTTAATGCCTCACAGGCAGTAATGGGTCCCACTGGGAACCCAGAAATACTTCAATTTGTATTGAGGATTTAGACGTAACAAAAAAGCCCAGCGCTCCTGGGAGCAGGCGCTTGATCAGCCCTGGCCCCTCTGGAATACTGTAGCCGGATAATAAATGACAGCTCTGCGATTGAATCAAACCTTCTGCTTTCAGAGCCAGAGTGTGCGATTGTCACTAACAATCTACTGCTTTTTAACACCTCTGGGGCATGAATCAAATAGCAGGCTACACACTAAATTAACTCTCCTGTATCCGAGTCAGCTTGACTGATTTGGTAATAGAATAAAATAATAATAATAATAATAATAATAATAATAAAATACGCTTATAGAAAACAGGCTCACGGAAAATACTTTTCAGCCACAACTGGATTGCAAAGCGATCCACAGTAATTTAATAAATACAGTGTATTTAAAATTGGATATACCAATTTTAGCATTGTTTTTTTTTGTTTTTTTTTAGGGGCTGAAAAAAGGGTTAGATATTTTGAGTTTTACCACAGGGGCTTTCCTCACTTTGGGCTAGGTTCTTAAAGCTATGTACTCCAAACTTGCCATTAGCATGTTTTTTCCAGAAAGGAATAATCCAGACATTTCATTCAGGGGCTTGCAAGTAATCTTAAATGGTCTCTTATTAGTTTTAGAATTTTAATGCGTGTTTATTCCTGTTTCAGAAATAAAATACGCTCATGACGATTAGGAGTAAATAGCTTTGAGAGAATCCAGCCTAGTGTCTGACAGTAAAAAAAAACGTGACTTTTAAATCTGTCCTGCTACAGTGCTGCTGGTATCAATAAGCAGCACATCCCTTTCAATATACATTGCCATTGATACGATTAAGAATCTTAAGGATTCTTAAGACGTGGCTGCTTACAATAAGGCGTGGGTGTCATTTACTGGTATTGGAAAGAAAAAATGGACTGGTTGGAGCTGGTGACCACTTCAGTTAACCAAAAATAATTTTTTGCAATCTAAAAGTTTGCTGTGTTTGTGCCTGTGTGTGTGGTGAAGGTGGATAAATGAAGGACAATATGACTTCTTAGTACTGGTTTTGCATTGCTACGTATCTGCGCCATCGTAAAACAGTTCCATTTACGGAAAAATGAGCCAGAAAACTCATGCGGGTTAACTTCAAGCAAGAACGATGCTGCTGATACATAGAGCTTGCAGCTGGAAGTACCAGATAACACATGTTGTCAGATGGTGTCAGACCGCTGCCTGCATAATGAAGTGAGGAGAAAAAAAAAAGAGAGAGAGAAAGATTCACTTTCATTTGTTATCAGCACAAAACTCAAAAAGGGATGCATCATTTAATAGTGGCCTGACTAATGGTCAAGTTCTAAAGGAGTGCAGATGTGATGCGGAATTCATTCTGGGCATGCAAACCTCACTTTGCTCACTCTTCCCTAACATTTCTGCTGGAGCTGGTACAGGACTGGACACTTCGTATAATCCTTTCTATTTGATTCTGAACGCAATCAAAATTGAGATGCCTATATTTCTTCTTGTTTTTTTTTCCCCCGCAGTCTGTCTGTCAACGAAGACGGTTATTAAAACTTGTCACACATCTTGGTTCATGAATAAAATGGCTCAACAGTATTCAAAGTACATTTCCAGGGTATATTTCAATATTAGAGAACAGGATAAGAATAACACCCAAAGAGTATGATTAACTAACTTACTGTGCAAAATAATATACCGGTAACGAGTTTCAAGACTGCAACCACACACACACACACACACACACAAGTTAGGATAATCAGGAGCAGTTGTACATGTGCAGGAAGCAGTATGGCTTGATCAGACACTTTGGAGACTTTTAGTTTTGAATTTCTATTCAATGAGACCTTATTATTCCTTTAGGTGACTGTGTTTATGCTATTGCTCATTAGACATTCTTTAAACATTTAGAGAAATATCATTATGCATTGTAAATGGTGTGTTGAAGTGCACAACATATTGTATAGTGTATTGCATGAAGAATGACAGGTTTTATTTATATAGGTGTGGAATGAGAATAGATGTTCATTTCATTTGACCTCAATGGGGGATCATGTGTTAATTTCTTTCTTTTTCAATAAAGCCTGGGGGGATAGCATTGAGGGGGTATATGTTCTTCTATGCTTCTTCATGGTTCCTGATCAAGCATGATCAAAGGCAGCATCTCTATTCCCCACACACCTGCTTTGACTTACAACCAGGAATCTCTGTGATTTTTCCAGGACAGCACCTTGCACCAATCCTTCTGTGGCTGCCAGAACGCTCAAGCTTTGGATCATTAGTTTAGACCATTGTTTTCCACTACTACAATGCAATACATCTTCAAACGGATCAGCCCTTCTCCCTCCTTTTCCACAGTGTTCCAGTGATCATCCATCTATCTTCAAGACACTCCATTAAACGCATTTATTTATAAATTGACAGTGGAAGCGACCAGCTGAGCAGCTTCATGGTGATGCTTCACTGTTCTTTCTTTATAATGACCTTTCCCTTGTGCTATTTCATCGATCGCTTCTACAACCCAAACCCTGATCACAATCCTTTCAATGGCACCACAGAGCAATGGGATGCGGGTTGTGTGGATGGCTACTCCTCAAAGCGGACACAGGGATAAACTTGTCTGTTGCAATGCCCATCGTAGAATTCTTTGACGATCTGCTAAGAGGTTGCCTCCACAACTATTTTTAAAACCATTCCATCCCACCACCAGGCCCAATTTATAGCATGCATCTCTTGTTTGTGCTGCCGAGTTCTCAAGCTTCTAACTTTGAATTGAGATGTAAATATTCAACGTTTAAGTATTCTGAAACTAAACTCGGCAATGTTTAAAAAAAAAAATAAGGAAACATGTTTTAAAAGCTAATTACATTTTTCAACTTCCACACTAACATTAATAAGTAATTTATTATCACACCAGCGAACACAGTTATATAGATTACAGCTGTGGCCAAAAGTTTTGCATCACCTAGAATTTTCGGATTGAGACATAATTAAAAAAATATATAATATATTAACATAATTTAGATATTTTATTTATCATATAATAAAAGAAACTACAAAAAAATGATATCGCGGAAGCCATAATAGTACAGTATTTCATGTTAGATTTCAAAATGTCACATTTTTAAATTGTCAGTTTTTGGAAAACTACAAAGCGGTATGCAATTCAATATGTTAACGTAACATTATTCAGCAGGTTTCATTAGACTATTCTAATGTAAAACATTTGGCCATAGCTCTAGATCACGAAGCTCACAATGTCATTTATTTAATTCACGCATTTGCAATGAAAATCATTAAAAGCCAAACTACAAATTGATCTTCCGAACAATCAATCAGTTACAAAATACAGCGCTACAAAACAAACCTTGCTTCTGCACGGTCCAGACCTGTAATAACTAACTTCTTGTATCACTTCCCAACTTATTTGGCTGCATACTCAAACACAGACCTACGCTGCCAGCAGCCCTTGGCAGCTGTGATTTACAACGGCATTTAAGTGAATCTAATAAATACCGTGAATGCTCCTTGCTTTCTGGCACCACTGCTCTAATTATTCACACAATTTGGCAAGATTCTCAGTGTTCCCCAGCAAGCTTATAATCCCAGCAGGTCAGTTAAAATAAATGAAAGAGAATCAAAATGTGCTTAAAAATCTGAACAGCCTTCCAAATGAGTTGAACAGAGTCCAGGGTTGTTGGCGGTGATTTGCTTGGGAGGCTCAGTATATCTGTTTGGATGGAAATCAATCTTCGATATCTGAACTTTATACTTTATATTGACTGGAGGAAGTATAGCTCATCTTTGAAGATTTCTCAAACATTTTTTTTTTTTGGCTTAGAGTTTTGAAAAAAGAGCCATAAATTACCCTCCTCACTACCGTTAAACTAAGGTAGCATTTAAAAATGGTTCTGTATGAAGAGCCAAACAAGCAGACAAGGGGCTTTATTGTTGAATGGTATGGTGGGGCATTAGTTCAGAGTGGAATGACTAAGCCAAAGGTGATTTAAGTTGGTTGTGCAAGTCGACGTGTGTCACTGTTCTTTAATCAAGCAGTTCTATCTTAAAACATCTTTTTAGTTGACAACCCCATCACATACTGCAAGCAATCAACCAATACTACTTTATAAAAGCCCTACGGGAGAGACGGTATATGCAAACACCTGAAACATTAATGACATCATATAGGCATGCATTCTGGGATGCAATTGCTCTTGGTATCAAAATTCCCTGCATTATTAAATAATTGTGCTAAAAATGAGTCTGTAAGCAGTGTGTTGATTGAAGTTCTTTGATATGCTTACTTTTATCAGTAATTTTGACTGTCAACAGTAATCATCCTGTAATGAACAGCTGAGGAAATGATAAGCGCTACCTGTCAGACTCGGATGCAAATGCAATGTAAAGCTGCTGCAGGTCCTTCAAATGTTACGTGATCGAAGTCTACGGGTATTCTGGCTCCAGTGCCATCGACAGGGATCACGGCCAAGGAGTCTTGGGACTACAAGCAAACCAAAGCTGGACAGACACATCTCATGAAAACGGCCAATTTATGAGAAATGTTATTAAGGGGGTCAACATAAATCACCCCGGACTGCAAACCCCAGAAGGGATACTATAAAAGGGCGGTGGTATTTAGATACATCACTGATGATAAAAACAGAGCTCATTGTCATCTTGAGAGAAATACTCCTCGTCCATCAGGATGATGCTGATGCACGTGACTGGCTGCAATGACTGGTCCAAAGGGATGACTGTACAGGACCATGGCAACAAACATAAAGAAGAAACACTGGCTACCATCTTGCTTGCAGGCCTTGTGGTTTCTCTTTTATTTGACTTATTTTGCTCCCTGGTCTTGAGAAATCATGTGACACTGTGACCTTTCACCTCTGTTGACTCTGCCGACTTCATGGTAACATAAAAAAAAGCAGATGGAGGTGGACATTTTTTTTTTTTTTAAAGTGTTTAATTAAATTAGTATCATTACGCTCTTTAAATTTGTGTTTATTTCTATTTACATACAACTATTTAAATTTATCCCAATACAATGAACAGACAGAATCATTTAGCTTTACGCTACCAATTATCTAACTCTTCTGAGCATTGAACCAGCCTGGATTGTTTACTGTGAACAATGTAATTGAATAATAATGTCAACATCACACCTGTTCCTTATGTACGACTATATTTTACCAATACATTACACGTCCACTAAGAAGGAAAGCCTACCCTCCAGACCCCCATTAAGATAATGCAGCCTGACCTTTGCTGGGGTTAACCAGCTAATGCCCTTATTGCAGAGAATCACAGATGAATAATGCAGCTGATGTTTCTAAATAACCAGATAAATGAATCCATAAATCACTTGTGGTAGAGCCATCTTATTAGTCATTTTCTTCCCTTTGCCTGGTGATTTAACATGACGTTTTACTGGCAAGTTCTAATCTCAAACAAAAAGGAATTTCAATGCGCAGACCCTTTTATATCTCATTATTTACAATTCAGCAGGGATCGACTCAGTGGGTGACATAAGAAATTACATTGCGGAACACCGACGCTGGACGCTATGATCTGTCCCAATTGAAACCATAGCAGATCAAAATCAGGCATCCTCTTTCAATGTAGGGATTTTGTTTGTTTTGTTTTCTTTTGGCCTTAGGTAATTACAAAAGGGATTTCTCATGATGAATGATTTTTAAATTAGCTAAGATTTAATAATAGATGACATAATTACATTCTCAACTAAAATAACCATGTGCATTATCTATTAAGAAAGTAATTCTTTATATTTACAATATGGTTAATTGCTACTATGCATTTACTGCAATTATCTTTGTGATGTAAAAGTAGGTGTGTGAAAACTAATACAGATATTTGAAATTGAGGGAGATTTTAGCCTTTTAAAGCTTACATGTACTATAAAATACATGACACACTGCTCTTGATTTTTCTTATTTTGTTGCTTGATGAATTTCCTCTTTTGGGATATATTTTCTACTTTTAATGGGGTAAGCACGTTCGTTTTACATTTTAATAGCTGACAAAAGAACACAAAAGAGCTCCCTTAATTACAGCTTTTGGAGCTGACAGAGCCTTTTCCCTGGGCTTCAGTGCCATTAGTTTTCCTCCCCAATTTATCCGTTAACAACTCTCTTTGCACCTTCTCTAGTTCCCCTGAGCTTCTCAAGGCTAGTCAGCATGCTTCTGATCCCCAAGAGAAAGAGAAGGCCTTGTAAAATAATAAAAAAACACTCCGCAAACAAGAATCCTTGTTCATTTGTCACATTTAGCATGCACACTTCCATACTCCATCAAACAAAGCCAGAGCTAACTTACTCATTTCCCTATCCCAATTACAAATTAGTCCATTAGGCTGTCTGCTGTGAGCCCTGTGCCGCCTCTTAGTAATGGCTTCTGAGATTTCCATCATAATGGTAATGGCTCCCAGAGCAGCCATGAGTGCAGATGGAGGTCGCTTGTAGGTAATGAGCTATCACACTACCAAAGGGCACATCTCTGGCATTATTATTTAGCATGGGGATTTTCTGATAAACAGAGAAATTATAAACAGAAAAATGAACATAATACAGCCTTTAAATGGTGTGAAGAGAATAATAGCAGTGTAGAATGATATCGGTTGCTGAAAAGCTGTGGAAATAATCCTTAGCCACTACTTAAAATAACATCACTGGTTGTGTATAAATCTTAAACCTTTTTTTTTTTTTTTTTTTTTTTTACATACAACGCACCAAACAGGAATATTAGTAGTGCTAGCATATGTTTATCCTGATCGCATAACGCCTATGCAGAGTCTCAAAAAGGGATGAGACTTTGGGTCATGCTGGAAAACAGAAATGCAACGTTTAGTTAAAAAAGGATGCTGAAGCCTAGGTACAGTAGGTTTGGAAACACACTGGATAAGAAAAGGCCTTTTGAAAACTCAAGTTTTGCACACTATTCAGATTTTCAAATAATTACTGTTACACCACATGTCCCTCCACAGTATGATCTATTTAATTGACTTTACTTATCCGTAGTACACAAACCAACGCAGACTATATTGTTTTTATTATACTGCAAAAGGATAACCCATGGTTCATCGACCGCTCATATTATTCTAATGTTTGACATTCACAATAATAAATACATTAGCAGTTAAGCATTGTTAATATTTCACTGCAGGTCTGATATCTCCCTCTTAATAAAAAGTATGGGTTTTGTTCAGGTCCATGGACTGTGACCTCATAAATAATCAGTCAATGTGAGATCTTAATAAGAACAGTAAGACTCCCAGGGGTATGAACCCGATCAAGCTGTATATTTCATTTAATTTCCCTGGTGTGTTCCAGGTCTTATACATATAATTAGTGCAAACCATACAACATTTTTTGTGTTTTGTCAATAAATCATTTGGGAACAATCAGCATTTAGGTGGACAAGATTTAATGATTTCCCCAGACCCGTTAGCAATACCAGCTACAACAATAGCAGGCCCTTCCTTAACCTTTTAACTAGGGCAGAGAATGGTATGAGGAGTGTGTTCGAGTCTGCTAATCCCACTAGTCCCTCCGGTACACTTTAGCACATCAGGGATGTATCATATTGCAGCATCTTTCTACACTGGGATAAACCAAATGATCATTTACGTGCATGGAAAAAGCTCTTGTTTTAAAAGCATTGACCCATTTTTATGAGCGATGATCCGTTTGTCGCTTGATATTGTTGCTACTGGTTTGACGTTGGTCATTGGTTTGAATTCACGATGAATTGTAAAGTCTGCTTTCCCTTGACAGTTTTAAGAAAAGTGTATAAAGTCAGCATTCGGATATACGAAACTCAGATACACGTCAGTCGCGTTTTACCGTCCTAGTATTAAGAATAAAATCAATCCCCATTATATATATATATATATATATATGTAACAAACGAAAGCACTTACCCATCGCACACGATTTCCGACTCCGTCACCAGTTTTCTGATACAAAGCCCATCTCTTCAATATTACAATTGACTTGTTTAACCGTCACAGCCCGCGTTTTTTTTTTTTTCTGGCATGGCAAATCAGTGTGTCTTTATTGTGCACTGCAGTTACACAGCGCTTCCTCCAAAAACAAAGCGAACGAGACAAGGCATGGTAATGTAAAAGTTAACCATTAAACAGTTTTAGATACTGTGATACATTTTTAAATCTGTGATCTTTAGTTGCTTTTGTGCATTTTCATTTGCAAGTGAACTGTGACATTAGGGCCTTATCGAGCACTATATTCTGCACTTGTGAATACCGACTTTGCATAATGTTTTAATTCTGGAAACTGGTGTTGTTATTTTTAAATCTTTTGCTAAATTGCATTGCCGTTTACATTTTAAGCAGTTCTCTGCATGGGTAACATTTTGATTTAATTTTGCTGTTGTGTCGTTAATGGAATTTTACATACTGCTACAATATGTACCGGATTTAAAAGTATGTACTGTATTACAATCCACATGTTGTCTCTTTTGGCAAGTGATATTTTCAGAATCATATCGTTCTGAATTAAAATACTACTTCTGTTGAAAATATAGTACTGTACCAACAAAACCAACTTATAAGCCTACTTATTTTAAAACACAGCTATGTATTTTTGACATTGTATCTTTTCTGTGCTCCCTGAAAAAACTAACAAGTTTTTGTCTTTTACTGCTGTGTAATTCCCCCAACTTGTGTGCTAACAAATTTCAATGAAACAATCAATCAGTCTCCCTGTATAGTTCCTCAAATACGACATAATTTTTCTTTCCGTACAAAATATGTGTGTGTGTGTGTGTGTGTGCGCGCAGGGCATGGGGTTGTGTGGGTGATAGAGGGCAGGTTGCAACGTGCTCACCTACATACACGTCAAATCAGATGAAATAATCAGATATGCATCACACTCATTTAACCGTCACTGAAGTCAAAATTTTATAGGGTCGGATTTGTGAGTGCTGACAATATGCAGTCAAGGTCGTTTAATATATCAGTCGATCTCCCTCTCCACATTCAAATGACCCGGTCAGAATATGTTGGGAGTGACACGCTCCTGATAACGTCACTTTCATTTCTGTCACATTTATTAGTCATACAACTGATTTCTAGCCCACTTAATATCACTTTGGGAATTAAAAGCATCCGATTAAAAGGTTTACATGTAGGTAAGTTGCGGTGATGTACTGAAATGTCTCAACATATAAAGTTGTACAAAATAATACAGAGTGTATGGTTACAGCTTTAATATGTTTTTTATGTACTACATAGTATAGCAGACTGTATATTAAAAATACATTTTTATTAATGTCAATCAATGTAATTCATTGCTGGATTCCTAATAAAGTCATCTCCACTTATCACCATTTTTGCTCAGTCCCTCTGAAATGACAATACAATGATTTTACAGTATACAGTACATTTTCTTATCATCTCAACCTTTAGAATGTAAAATACAAGTCACAGCGTTGATAAGGAGGTGCTGCCTCCTCAAAAAAATTCCCAGCAAGAAAATTATGATGAGAATGTCAAGGAAAATCAATTGCTTGCCAAGAGGGTAATGAGAGGGCAGAGGTTTGTGACTGTGGGACTTGCCACCATGTGAGGTCTGTGCAAAAGGTGTACAGCCTCTGGCAATGTTCCCCTGACTCAGAGGGAGTTTAACCTTGGTGAGAGCAGGGGAAATTGCTTTCTTCAGGGGAAATAGTTCTGCAATTGCACTGTCAAGTGAGCAGGAAAGATACAAAAAACTGTCATTTTCAATATATATATATATTTCCCAACACCCTCCCTTTTTTGTTTCAGTGTGGTGAAATTATTATTTTTTAAACAAAACCAAACAAAACAAAATGTTCTTAAACTGCTTCCAATTGCAATATATCTCCATAGTTTTCAATGTATAAAAAACAATTCTTATCATAAATAAAAATGTGCCCATGGTCTTAAGTGTTGTGAGGGTGTAGGGGTCATTTTAAAGAGGAATCTTAATAATAGCTTTATAAGACTTTGGTCAAGATAAGATAATGAACCACAGTGGCCTTGCTGTTAGTTTACTGGGAAAGTAACCCCATGCTAGGAACGTCAACACTTCAAAATGGTCCTATCAGTGATATATCTGCTCCACTTTAGAGCTTATCAGCCATCAAGGTCGGAAGAATTAGTCTGCTTTATTGCAGCTTAGCAAAGCCCCTTGATTAAATCTTAACCGTGTACAGGCAAGGTCATCTCCCCTTATTTTAACAATGGGGATTTAGACTTTGAATCTTTATTGTACACAGTATATAAATATAAAACAAGTTCAATTTGATTCTCCATCTTTTCATTTATAGGTCAGAAGTGAAGGAAACATTTCACACATGAATGTTTTGTATTTTAAAATCTCCAGCTTACCCCTTGTATGACTTCTTTTTCATGGAGAACTGAAACACTGGCATGGAAAAGCTATTCACTGTTGTATGGCTCATTCCTTTTTTGTAGGTCAAGGACTGCATAACCTCATCCTGTATTGTAGCTAGTCCTATAACTGCTGTAAATTAACTCCAGGCATGAAATGCAGGAACCACTGGATTTTCACCCCATTGGTATGGCCCCTTGTTGGGGTCAATGCAGTGTGGAGAAGCCTGCCTTACTAATGGCTTTAGCTTCTGGCATACTCCGTATCTGACCTTGCATCACAATGGATTCTTTGACAACGTGGTCATTTGTACAGTGCTTTTTAAAATAATGATTCTAAATCCTTTTGAAGAAGATCCTATATAGATTGAAATTGCTGAAACTGTTATGCAACGGGAGACCCAGTGGGCCAATCAGTCTCTACAGAGATATTATTTGAGGTAACCTTACAGTATCACACATTTCTGAGACACACAGGCAGAACTGTATATGAGAGTATCCACAAGCTGCACTTAACTCTACCATGGTGTCTAGCTGCAGATATATCAGGAAGACAGGCAATGACTACTGACTACACCTGACTGGGAATGCTGGATCCAAATACCCAGGTAACAGAAATGCTCCGTTCAGCCGGGTTTTACATTTACATTAAATTCTCTCAACAAGCATGGGTTTTTTTGTTTTCTTTTATCAAATTCTTCCGCACATTGGAAAAGGCGAGCGACGAATAAACCGCATCAAATATCTGGGAGATGGAGTTAAGAAAGTGAGTAGTCTATCGTACCTTGGTGACGTTACAAATATTAAAAAACGCTGAAGTGGAACTGACTGTGGAGAATGTAATAGACGTTGCAGCTTCAAAGACGCTTATCATTTCCTCTGACACTGTTGACAGAGAGTGGTAATATAGAAGTGTAGCAGTGTGGGCAGGTTAAATTGTACTAGGCAGAAGAAATCATTTCAATTTCAACTGAAGCGTTACCCTGGGCACCTTCTAACTCAAGCTTGTCATTCTCGGATGCCGAGATCGTCACTCATAGGTACACAGGGTCAGGCAACAGCAGCGGGTATCGATTTTATTAGTTTGGTTTGGAGCAGAGACATGGCATCCACACTCAAAAAAGTTGAGACAGTTTGGTGGCTTATGCATTGCACATCCAGTGTAATCCTGCCATGTGCAATGTCTGCATTGTAAACTGCTCACAGACTGGACATCGCCAGCATGGTTGGTCAGCTTGGATGCTCAATCTGTCCTAATGATGCAGTGGGTTTCCAGATCAAAATCGCACCTGTCAAGGGAGGAGGGCTTGCCTGTTGGGTTTGGAGACAGAACCTCATTGGGTCCATTGTCATTAATCCTACTTCGCTATCTGCCAATGACAACACAGGCAGTGGTCTGGGGGAAACATGTGGCCATCCCTGTCTCTCTCTCTCTATAGGAGTCACTGTAGCATGTAGGTTAGACAGTCATACCCATCTATACAACACACACGTCTTTCCCGGCAGCCCCTTACGATATATACTTGTATAAGTTTCTCATTAACTGCTATTGAAACTGATGGGTAACTTGTTCATTTAACAACAAGATCACTGGTTCAGCTCTTCCAGATTGGATTAATGTGCTACTAATACAGTGAGGCTTTCTCTCCAGTGTACAAATTATAGACCTTATACACTAACAATTATGGTAGCACGTTGAGGTTTGATGGGGGTATAAAATGGAATTGATATCACAGCTGAGATATAAAACTGCCTTACACACAAACATTTTAATTTTTCTCTTCAAAGAATTTCAAAATACTCATGGTCTTGCCTTCTCAAAAGCTCCAAATACTGTCTGTCAAAGAATCCAGTTGCATTAAATTAGTGCCAGTCAGATTTTGAAATGGCCTGGGAGCGTGTTGCAACCTTCTACTCAGAACACACCCACGTTACTGCCTCCCAGGCTGATTAACATTCATTGAGGGCATCGGAGGGTCCTGATAGGCTGTAGGGCCTGGATGGAACAGTGGCAAAGCCATCATCATCATTCCAGAACCCATCAATACTGCAAGCTTAGGAAAATGGCCCTGTCATTGCGATCTGTGAGATGTAGCTCTCCCATTAATATTCTGAGCAAGCAGGGCTAATTATCTTACATGACTTCACAGACTGAGAAGCAGGAATGTAGTGGAATGTCAACAATAATACTAACTTATGACATAAAAACAGCAGCAAAAATCCAACTACAGTCAACAGACAGCCATCTTGTGATATTTCTTACTGAAACAAACAAAAAAAATGATCAGCTATAGGTGACCAAATGTCAACATGCTTCCATTTACCAATAATGAGGTTATCACTTTTTTTTTTTTTTTTTAGTGCCCATTGCTATTCTCGTTTTTGCTGCTAATATGGCCAGCTAGCTTAGAAACTGTCTATAGGGGAAGTAGAACCTGTGTAGGTCGTTGACATTTGCTGACCTTGGTGAGGAATGCTAGGACCTCAGAGGTATCCATCATTATGCTAGCCTGAAGCACAGTCCAGAGCCACAGAACTCGCTCGAGAAGCTAGTAAAATTTTAATGCACTCTGTAGAGCGGTCATGTCATACTCGGTTATGGCAAATAATCCCAGATGCCTGCAGTGCTAAAATGGAGCTGTAATGTGCTTGCCTCCTAACCCGAGCTGACAGCAATGATGTACGACTACCATTACCGGAAAATATCACTTCAACTAACCCATGATCCGGCTCCGCTAAGGGTCATATTATCCATGAGGAACAAATTACGCTACCAAAGTAAATACAAATTTTCTACACGAATTGGGTACAAAGCAGGGAAGGGGTGATATGTTACCTATGACAACGCTCTGCAGAGTGACAAAGATGATAAAGTACATGACAAATCATGGGCTGACAGGGCACTCTGGTGCAATCAGCTTCAGCCTCGGCCTAGCGAGCACGCACTCAAGCCTGTAAACACTATATTCTACCCTTAGCAGTGGAAAACGCATAATCTTTTAACACTGACAAGTAGAGCTCTTATTTTATTACTCGCACAGCTCCACCGGGACATAACCTTCTCTATATACAGTGCTAAATGAATGAGAAATGCATGTCTTTCTCTTAATATATAAAGAAGCCTCTTATAATTGCCTGAGGGTTACAACTGAAAGCATGTTAGCAATACATTACCGGCTCAGATCGTTATTTTGTGCCAGGGACAGCTATGATTACCGGGTGCTTCACAATTATCTTTTCCTAAGTCAGAACTCAATTGTGTTTAAATATTATACCTTTCATGGGAGGGGGCTCCCCATATGAAGAAAAAAAACCTGTCAAACACTATAGTTTTCCAAACTACATAAATACAGATAAATATTTACTGTAACATTATATGACAATACATTTTTTATATAGGTCTCTAGATACAATAGATGGGGGACTAAAGATCCTAATTTTTTGCCTCTAATGGTAATATTGTGTGCATACAAAGACCTACCAGAACTATTATTTTAATAAGGTATCAGGACTATTGATTGTGGTGGGTGGGCTAATAAAGTTTCCCCGTAAGGACAGATGTACTCACACTTACACAGAACATTTTACGATCTGTTTTTAGCATTCCTTATTCATTCTGAGTGACCCAGAAGTAAGTTTGGTCCACAAGTTTTTGCCCATTAATGTGCAATATCAGTGTATCCAGATGTGTTGGCAATCGAGGGTGCCTTCCAAATGCAACTGCACACTCATTAGCCAATTTGGAGTGCTCACTCATACTCAAGTGTCTCTTTGGAACAGCAGATACAGTCTTCTCAACCTAAATGTTCCATCCTTATTACACAAATACCAATCATTTCAATCATTTTCATCGGGGTGCAGAGGTAACTCTTTTGACCCTATGAAAAACACATTCATCAATAAGTCAATCGAATTACTGACTTTTTCAGCAGGTACAATTAATTAATTTCTTCTTCCTATGATAAAATAGCATAGGACATTTTGGTAATTTGCTGGAAATGTAAGCACTTCCTGGAATGGCAGACTGATCAATGGTTCACTGGCTCTTTTATACTCTGACTGTGCCCCACTATATATATATATATATATATATATATACATATATATATATATATATATATATATATATATATACACAGTACTGCGCAAAAGTTTTAGGCAGGTGTGAAAAAATGCTGTAAAGTAAGAATGCTTTCAAAAATAGACATGTTAATAGATTATATTTATCAATTAACTAAATGCAAAGTGAGTGAACAGAAGAAAAATCTAAATCAAATCCATATTTGGTGTGACCACCCTTTTCCTTCAAAACAGCATCAATTCTTCCAGGTACACTTGCACAAAGTCAGGGATTTTGTAGGCATATAGTCAGGTGTATGATTAAACAATTATACCAAACAGGTGCTAATGATCATCAATTCAATATGTAGGTTGAAACACAATCATTAACTGAAACAGAAACAGCTGTGTAGGAGGAATAAAACTGGGTGAGGAACAGCCAAACTCAGCTAACAAGGTGAGGTTGCTGAAGACAGTTTACTGTCAAAAGTCATACACCATGGCAAGACTGAGCACAGCAACAAGACACAAGGTAGTTATACTGCATCAGCAAGGTCTCTCCCAGGCAGAAATTTCAAGGCAGACAGGGGTTTCCAGATGTGCTGTCCAAGCTCTTTTGAAGAAGCACAAAGAAACGGGCAACGTTGAGGACCGTAGACGCAGTGGTCGGCCAAGGAAACTTACTGCAGCAGATGAAAGACACATCATGCTTACTTCCCTTCGCAATCGGAAGATGTCCAGCAGTGCCATCAGCTCAGAATTGGCAGAAAACAGTGGGACCCTGGTACACCCATCTACTGTCCGGAGAAGTCTGGTCAGAAGGTGCTCTGGACTGATGAGTCAAAATGTTAATGTCTGAAATGATCATATAAGATGATACAGGAGTGAGATTAAGAACTATCTTCAGCGTAAAGAAGAACAAGGAGTCCTGGAAGTGATGGTATGGCCCCCACAGAGCCCTGATCTCAACATCATCGAGTCTGTCTGGGATTACATGAAGAGAGAGAAGCAACTGAGGCTGCCTAAATCCACAGAAGAACTGTGGTTAGTTCTCCAAGATGTTTGGGCCAACCTACCTGCCGAGTTCCTTCAAAAACTGTGTGCAAGTGTACCTAGAAGAATTGATGCTGTTTTGAAGGCAAAGGGTGGTCACACCAAATATTGATTTGATGCAAGACCATTGTTTGAAATGGTTACAATGGCACGGAGGTAAAACTGGGTGTTCTAGTGGTGTACAGCTGTTTGTATGTACAAGTGGGAGTTCTGTTCTTGTGACAGTTTCCCACAATTATGGCTTCCAGGCTCTCGCAGCAAGGTGGTACTGTGTTTAAAATGATTCCAATCATTACACCTTCCATTAAAACAAATCCCTTTGGGTATTAAACTCAATTTAAACTACTCTGAATTGCCAGACGATACTGAGCAGGTTACTCTATACACTTAATGACCTTGTTTAAAAAAGCATATCTAAATAAGTACCTCCAGTGTGCTGTGATTCTAAACCAACACTCGTTATCATTTCATATCCAAGGGCAAAGGTTCTGCACCAACCAAGCAATGCAACCAAGTCAATGCTGTTACATTACCTGATGGTGTTAACTAATAACACATACAGATGCCACCTCCCTCCAGTGAGTACATACTGTTCAGTATTCAAACACCGTGTCCCTGTATATTGCTGTGTATCTCATGGATTTGTTTACAGAATACAGGACTAAGGAAGCAGATGTACAGTAAATATCATTAACAATGAAAGCTAATACAACTATGACACACTAACTGGCGGTATACAGAGGATACACCATGAAAGTTCATGGCCATCCTCATTAGTGAAATATTCAATTTATAAAACAAGTACAATGTTATAACCTTGGATCCACAGACTAAGCCCAACTACAACTAAAACCAAGGTCACCTAACTTCCAAGCTTCAAGTCCACCAATATTAACAAAATATTTCCCCCTACAGCTAATGATGAAACATGCTGTGGTCTTAATATAGCTAATGATTTGTGATGGTGGTCCACTATTAAAAGTGCTATATAAAATAAATAAAGATTGACTGATTGAATGATTGGATTGATTGGCTGATTTGCCACTAGGTCCTATAGATCCTGCTGCAGTGGATACAGCAGATGTATGGCATTTTAATTCCAAACCTTCCTGACTGAAGTCCAAGCTCAGATTCAGACTGCTCGGCACCTTGGCACCTAGACTTGGACTTCAGTTAAAATGAACTGCCAGATTGCCAACAGGGGTCTGTAGAAAAATCAGCATGGAATAAACACCAGCCTTCAGGTAACGTGAGAGTACAGACAGTACTTTAATCTGGCTGTATACATTTTCCAAGATAGTGGACCATATTTTCCACGGTGATTTAATGATAAGGCAAGAATTATTTCATTTTCTAAGTTTGCGCAATATTATATATATATATATATATATATATATATATATATAGACACACACACAAAACACCTTGGTTAATTTTCATTTTTTGATTCAATTACATTTATTTTCATATATGAGCACATTTATACCTGAACTAATGGGGGGGGGGGGGGGGGGGGGGTGTAAAATCCAGTCCATCCATCCATCCACTATCATTAACCGCTTACTCCTTTACAGGGTCACGGTGAAAATCCAGTCCAATAATCCCAAAATGTTTTATCAAACTATATCATTTCACCCCACTGCACAGTAAGTGCCTTTATTTTATATATATATATATATATATATATATATATATATATATATATATATATATATATATATATATACACACACACATATAAATATCTGTCAAATTCCAATTCGAGTGGTAAAATCCTGTTTAAAATACAAACACGCTTCTACAATAAGAAAGTACCAGCTCGTCAGTTAAACAAACAAACAAACAAACAAACAATAATAACACTATGTAACACAATTTTTGTTCCTGGGTAGTAAGTGTTATTTCCTAATTGCTTATGCCTCAACAGTATAGAAAATGGCTATTATTCCCCACAAACTTTGCTTTTGTGACCAGGACAGTGATATTTTGAAATTTACCTATTTCCAATGAGAAAATGGCGTTCAAAGTCCAGTATATCCTGGTGGAAGCGCTCGCCTTACTCCTCCGAGTACGCTCCCATGTTCTCCTTGAATTTATCAAGATGAGCATCAAGGATATGGACTTTGAGGGACATCCTACAGCCCATTGTGCCGTAGTTCTTCACCAGAGTCTCAACCAGCTCCACATAGTTTTCGGCCTTGTGATTGCCCAGGAAGCCCCGAACCACTGCAACAAAGCTGTTCCAAGCCGCTTTCTCCTTACTAGTGAGCTTCTTGGGGAATTCATTGCACTCCAGGATCTTCTTTATCTGTGGTCCGACGAAGACACCGGCTTTGACCTTTGCCTCAGACAGCTTAGGGACGAAGTCTTGAAGGTACTCCTTATATAGAGCTCTGACAAATTGTTTCATAAGGCCCAATTTGATGTGCAGTGGTGGCATCAGCACCTTCCGGGGGTCCCAGCCATACTCATCATACTTCAAGGCGTTCAGCAAGGTCTTGATGCTGTTGTAATCCTCTTTGAGGTGCACCGAGTGAGCCAGGGGAAGAGACGGGTACTTGTTACCATTATGGAGCAGCACGGCTTTGAGGCTCCTGGATGAGTTGTCAGTGAAGGACAGTATAACGAGAACATGATGGGAGACTACATTTGGGGGCTGATTCGTGAAAGTGATTTACAGTATAATCGTAAATCTCAAAAAACTACTCACTTCTAAATCTTTTGTAGTCATTTTTGTATTACTTTAGTATAAATACATGTAAATTTGGATTCATATGTTGTTTTTTTCTGACTTTATGTGAACGAAAAGACACAAATTCGCCCGTTTTCTCATTGGAAATAGGTAAATATCAAAATATCACTGTCCTGGTCACAAAAGCAAAGTTTGTGGGGAATAATAGCCATTTTCTATACTTTTGAGGCATAAGCAATTAGGAAATAACACTTACTACCCAGGAACCAAAAAAAAAAAAAAATTGTTACACAGTGTAATAATAATAATAATAATAATACTACAAGGCCTGCTTTATAGCATGTACTTTACCTGTCATCCAACAGCCCATTATCATGTCACAGCCGAGTGCTCTTTCCTACAGGTCACTTTGTTTAAAATGACAAGGATAATGCACATGTCATAGAGCTGACAGGCCCGACCATCCTTCAGAGATAAAAACGGGAGATGAGTGCCTGTTCTTACCTCGGCTACATGGCCGCGTCTATCATCTTAGCGAGGCGGAACATGATTTCTCCAGAGAGCACTTTTTTCATTTCCTGAGTTTAAGGAAATCAAATAACCAGCATTTGTCTTCATCTGAATATGCTTGACCTGTTAACGTGATGGTGTCCCTGCATTCTGTGGCAGATTGCCTCCTCTGAATTTAAATTAACAAAAACAGAACATGCCCCTGACATCCTTCTGAAACACAGACGCTGAAAGCAAAGCAGTTGGATTAGTAATAATTATAGCAATTCCTATTATACCGTATCTACAATTCTCAGTTCCTTAAAACCAACGAGGGCACTGATCTTTTGATTCTATGTCATTGAACAAATGCATTATTTTACAATAAAGACTATATTTAATTGTGATCCCTGGTGTGATTTTTTTTAGTGTCACAGTGATTCTGGTCTCATATAGCGAATGTATGCAGCGACAGTAAGAATGGTATAGTGTTAATTGTTATAGTTGTCATGACAAAAAAACACACAAAAAAAACCCAACAACAACAACAACAACAACATCAACACATAGGAAAGCTGTAAGAAGGCTTGTTTATTTCATTTTTCTAAAATGTTAGCAACTATTTAAAGTAAACATGGACTCAGTTTAGAAGATTGAAAGGTCCTGATATTTAATATATTTATTTCACCTAACTAGCAGAGTAGCCTTTAAGGTTACACTTACAACGCAGGGCACCCACAACTTACATCATATAGTAAGATCTAGTCAGTGTAAATAAATGTATATGGATCTGTTTAAACATTACATTTGCACCACTGTCTTTAAATTATTTAAATCGATGGTTGTATTTAGATCTGCCATGGTTTAGATCATTGGAACAAACCCCAGCGGCTGTAAGTTGCTGTGTCCTAATGTTCCATACGACATCAACTCACTCAAGCCTTATTATAAAACAGCCCCTGCTATGATATATTATCTGAAATGCACACATCTTGGTACGGCACATGAAATACAACCAGCGCCCAGCGACTGCATAGCAGGAAAGGAATTTGTCTGAACTAAATCCAGGCAACTGGCAGGTCTGCGGACTGTACATTAGAAAACTGTCAATTTATCAAACCACGATATTCTCTTGGACAGTGAGGATGGCCGTTTCTCAGAATAACGAGTGTGAAAATGTTGTATATGGATTTACTTTATTCTGGACTGCTGTACAGGCTCAGGATTATATATCTTCTTAACTTGCTTTATGTAAAGGCTAAATCTTCGACTACGGTTATTTCATAGTGTGTTTTAAACATATGCAAGATGTTGACCCAGTTATTAATGATTAGACAAAGTACAACAGGAAATGCCAATTTTGTTCGACGTCCAATAAACGTGAGTGCTTTAAGTTATGAACGTAGTGAGAGCGCAAACATTCTGTCTTGCATTTCGATGAGCAAAATAATCATTAAATGGCCATCTAGCTGGAATATGTCAATTGGGGACGTCTAAGCGTCGTCCACCAATCACCATGTCTTTGTTAGTGCTGAACAGGCTACTCGAATCAGAAATCCCACATTAAAAAGAAATCAAACCTATTCTGAAAGAGATCATTTCAAGACGATTCCCACAGCAACATGCAAAGTCTTTCCTCACTTTCTAACCTCACTCATTAGATCTAAATGCTGCTGGAAAAACTCAAACCCCATCCCTACCCTTTTTTTTATTTATTTTTTTGCCCACATGTTTATATTCCAGCTATTTCATTAGCAATCTTGTTTTTCTTTTTGTACAGTAGTGACTGGAAGATACTGGTCTTCAACCATGTACTGTATAATAATATGTAATATATAATTATCACAGTTTTTGTTCTTCTTTGCAAATTCCCTGCTTTGTTATTCTCTCCTGAACCCACAGCTGCACCTGTATTCAGAATAATAAGCAACTGCTAACACAAATCAACAGATAAAAAATTGCCTTGTGTGTGAAAATCATCATCTGAGATGCATAGCCCCCTTCTGCCAGCACATCAATTCCCAACGATTGGTGCCCCTTATCTAAAAATACCAGGATGGAAACTGATTCGATTCAGGCTTGCTAAGTGTTTTGTTTTTACAATGGAAGCACGGTCCAGGAAATTATACACACCAACATCCATACCTACATTTATGGAATCTGATAGTATTTTAAATAATTTTGAAATATAAGATCCTACCTTCTCGTCTTGGTCGCTCTCAGTGTCACACTGAAATGCAAAAGAAGAACACAGTCAATTCATTTTCAAGGGCATTAGCTACATAAAACGTTACACCGTGTTTGAAATCAGAAGAATCGTGGTACAAATACAGGAAGGTAATCTTTGAACTCTGTGTATCATCCGTCTACAAACTATGGACAGCAGAGGGACCTGGTGGCAGGCGGCCCGAATGTGATAGTTTTACACACTAGGTTCATAGCGTGGACGGAAAAATGGCATAAGAATAGTAGACAACCTTCTAAAGTATACAGCATGTTCATTCTATTTCGAATTTGTATTTGTTATTAAATAACATTCATATTAGAAATGACCACTGGGGGTGTGCAACTGTAATTTCCTCCCCCCTTGCAACTATGAGTTAGCAAATAGAAATCAAAATCAGTTCCAAAAGGGGAGGGAAATAACAGCTGCACAGTGGGCATTTTCAAACCAGAAATGCAGCATTTAGAAGTGGCTAGAAAAATATTATTGTGCTGGAATAGTTAATAAGCATGGTAAATAATGATCTAAAGACAAACCACAGAGAATGCTAGATCATATACATAAACAGGATATTAAACATGTCATAATTAAAATATACTGGTAATGAAAATGGAGCTGATATAAAATAATCCCTTTAACAGCTTATTTTCTCATGTCTTAATGAAAGAAAATCAAAGCAGTTAAGTTACAGGATATGTCAGGATATGGAAGTTATTAGCGCAACTACACTAGCAGGTTTGAGGTTAAATGTCCTGAACAAAAATAAAATCGCTCAGCATTCTTTAAAAGAGAATAATGATGGCATACAGACATTTTCATACCACTGGCAATGCATCCAGACCAAAATATTATAGCCACTGTTTCTTTAAAAATGCCACAACCCACATATGTTTTGTCCTAAACAAGATTATCAGAGTGTAACAGAGGTCGAGTTCGGGGAGATCTTTCACGGCACAGTCGAGTCTTAAATGTAAACTGCAGCAGAGCTTTCAGTACAGCCCCTTTGGACAGGGGCAAATCAAAAACCTACTGCAGATCAGAAACCACAAACGCCTTCAGCTTACTGATTCCTCAAAGTTTTAGAAGAGGGAGAAAAAAAGGTTTAGAATAAAAAAAAGGGTTAATGTCATTCTTCCCAATTTCAATTTCAAGGTCCACTTAATTTGATATCAACTCATTACTTCCATACCCAAAGGCATCTCGTCTCTAAAGTTAAGCATATGGCCGAGGACTGGGAGCTACTGGTTATTGGAGTCCATTAAAAGAAACGGCACACAAGTGCGCCGATTAAAAAACCCCTCCTTGTCAGTTTGTGTTGATTGACAGCCCTGTGAGTTGGGCCAGCACTGCTCCTATCTAAGCCTTTGTTGAGCTGCGGCCCCACTGAGCTCAAAGGTACCGGCTCAATTTCTGGCACTGAATTCCCTCACTGACCCATGGACTTTGCCGCAAGCTCAGCTGGAGCATGGCATCCAATTTACAGCTCTGTCCTCCAGAGCCCTGAGAGCCAGCTCTGGCAGAGA